>NC_088412.1:50105731-50155731 GCF_034236695.1 Oncorhynchus nerka | reverse complement strand
ATGCAGCGTTAATTAATGGCTGTAACTTTTTGTAATGTTCTGTCATGTTGTGTCACCTACCTCCCCTCCTGCTCCCTTTTGTCCCTGAGGTAATTAATGGTCAGTTCAGACAGTTCAGACTCTCTCATTTCAATTCAATGCAAGGCGCTTTATTGGCATGGGAAACATATGTTAACATTGCCAAAGCAAGTGAAGTAGATAATATACAAAGTCAAATAAACAATAAAAATCCCTCCCTCCCTCCCTCACTCTTACGACAGACTAGCTGAGAGCTCTCTCTCTGTACAGTAAATAAATATTAGGACCCCTGCATCTCATTAACCACAGGAAGCTAATCAGCGCAGACCTACTCTCCTTCTCTCCACTGCCTCGCCTCCCTCTCCTCCTCCCTCCTCCTCTCCTCTCTCCACCCCACCTCCTTCTTTTCTTCTCCTCCTCTCCTCCCCTCGCTCCCATCCCATGGTAGCTTTAATTGAAGCTGCTCGCTAACAACCCGCTCAGGGATCAATCGCTGTTTTCCCAATATCTCCCCAGAGGCTCTACGGAATATCAGGAAGTACGTACGGCAACCTCAGTTTTCACATTGATTTGCAATGATTTACTATAGACAATATATAATAGTGTCGTAACAGAGCACTTAAAAAGAAAAAGGCCCCAGTATTGCTGAGGTTACAGAGAGACGTGGAGTTAATGTCCAATAGACTGGTGTGGAGACAACCATCTTCCTCTCACTGGTAAAGGGCATAATCAGCGCAAATGGTTTTTTCCTGTGCGAAGTCTTACAGTGTCACAGAGTTTTAACTATTTAATATCAAAGATACACAATTCATTATCATAGAAGAAAACAGACGATGGAAGATTGGTTTGATTTGAGATGAGTTAAGAGGAAATGGTTTGTGACGATGCTTGCACGCTGATTTGCACATTTTAAAAAGCTTTATCTGAAACCACCTAAAGCACAGTGAAAGGGGTTGTGCTTAATCCGCTCTGTTTAAACTGAAATACAATACATCCGTCTTTGTTTCAACAATGTTTTTATACTGAATTCAAATGTATTGTCACTTGTCATACACTTTCAAAACCTAGATGAACCTTTGGGCTTGTAGAGATTGTTGCTTGGACTACGGTAGAAAACCTAGATGAACCTTTGGGCTATGTAGAGATTGTTGCTTGGACTACAGTAGTAAACCTAGATGAACCTTTGGGCTATGTAGAGATTGTTGCTTGGACTACAGTAATAAACCTAGATGAACCTTTGGGCTATGTAGAGATTGTTGCTTGGACTACAGTAGTAAACCTAGATGAACCTTTGGGCTTGTAGAGATTGTTGCTTGGACTACAGTAATAAACCTAGATGAACCTTTGGGCTTGTAGAGATTGTTGCTTGGACTACAGTAGTAAACCTAGATGAACCTTTGGGCTATGTAGAGATTGTTGCTTGGACTACAGTAATAAACCTAGATGAACCTTTGGGCTATGTAGAGATTGTTGCTTGGACTACAGTAGTAAACCTAGATGAACCTTTGGGCTTGTAGAGATTGTTGCTTGTACTACGGTAGTAAACCTAGATGAACCTTTGGGCTATGTAGAGATTGTTGCTTGGACTACAGTAGTAAACCTAGATGAACCTTTGGGCTTGTAGAGATTGTTGCTTGGACTACGGTAGTAAACCTAGATGAACCTTTGGGCTTGTAGAGATTGTTGCTTGGACTACAGTAGTAAACCTAGATGAACCTTTGGGCTATGTAGAGATTGTTGCTTGGACTACAGTAGTAAACCTAGATGAACCTTTGGGCTATGTAGAGATTGTTGCTTGGACTACAGTAGTAAACCTAGATGAACCTTTGGGCTATGTAGAGATTGTTGCTTGGACTACGGTAGTAAACCTAGATGAACCTTTGGGCTTGTAGAGATTGTTGCTTGGACTACAGTAGTAAACCTAGATGAACCTTTGGGCTATGTAGAGATTGTTGCTTGGACTATGGTAGTAAACCTAGATGAACCTTTGGGCTTTGTAGAGATTGTTGCTTGGACTACGGTAGTAGTTTTCTGCTTCTGGGTGGCTGACTACCGGGTGAACTCAGCTGTGAGGGTCAAGCCGAGGTTATAGCCAGGTGCTTTCCACGGTCCTTGCGACCTTTGCCTCTCCTGAGTCCGTACTGGAGTTTCAGCGATGGGACAAGACTGTAACTACCAATTGGATACCATGAAATTAGGGACAAAAAAGGGTTAAAAAAAAATGTAAATTATTTTTTACTTTTTTTTATGACTTGTGGGTCGGATTCAAGTGCCTGGCGGGCCGTACTTTGCTCTAGTTTTCTGGTGGTGCTGAACGGACAGCAACATTCTCCCTTCCACGGTCTGTCCCTCTTCTACACCAGCTCTAAGGCTTACTGACTGCTTCAGTACTATGTTACCAATCTTTATTATTATTAGTATTTACCTTACTACCCGGGTTCACTGACTGATTAGACTCTAAACATAAGTGATTCTTCACAGACATTTTTCACTACGAGTGTAACGGGATTCTTCCTGGGAAGGAGAGGCGGACCAAAATGCAACGTGGTTGAAGTTCATGTTTTTTAATCAGAAAACTAAACATGAACATAATACAAAACAATAAACGTGGAAAAACCGAAACAGCCCTATCTGGTGCAACAAACACAAAGACAGGAAACAATCACCCACAAAACCCAACACCAAACAGGCTAAATATGGTTCCCAATCAGAGACAATGACTAACACCTGCCTCTGATTGAGAACCATATCAGGCCAAACACAGAAACAGACAAACTAGAAACACAACATAGAATGCCCACTCAGATCACACCCTGACCAACCAAAACATAGAAACATACAAAGCAAACTATGGTCAGGGTGTGACAGTAAAACCTGAACAAATTAGGGAGGGTCTGGGTGGGCATCTGTCCGCGGTGGCAGCTCCGGTGCTGGACATGGCCCCCACTTCACCATAGTCTTAGTCCGCCCCATTGTCCCCTTCCGTGGCCTCCTAACCACGGCAACCCTTCTAAATTAACCCACTGGACTGGGGGGCAGCTCGGGACAGAGGGGCAGCTCGGGACAGAGGGGCAGCTCCGTACTGGCTGACGACTCTGGTGGATCCTGGCTGAATGGCGGCTCTGGCGGATCCTGGCTGAATGGCGGCTCTGGCGGATCCTGGCTGACCGGCGGCTCTGGCGGATCCTGGCTGACTGGCGGCTCTGGCGGATCCTGGCTGACCGGCGGCACTGGCGGCTCCTGGCAGACCGGCGGCACTGGCGGCTCCTGGCAGACCGGCGGCACTGGCGGCTCCTGGCAGACCGGCGGCACTGGCGGCTCCTGGCAGACCGACGGCACTGGCGGCTCCTTGCAGACTGGCGGCTCTGATGGCGCTGGGCAGACGGGTAGCTCAGGTGGCGCTGGGCAGACTGGAGACTCCAGCAGCGCTGGAGAGGCGGGAGACTCCGGCAGCGCTGGACAGGCGGGAGACTCCGGCAGCGCTGGACAGGCGGGAGACTCCGGCAGCGCTGGACAGGCGGGAGCACCTGTAGGGATGAGACGGAGAGACAGCCTGGTGCGGGGGGCTGCCACCGGAGGGCTGGTGCATGGAGGTGGTACCGGATAGACCGGACCGTGCAGGCGCACTGGAGCTCTTGAGCACTGAGCCTGCCAAACCTTACCTGGTTGAATGCTCTCGGTCGCCCTGCCAGTGCGGCGAGGTGGAATAGCCCGCACTGGGCTATGTAGGCGAACCGGGGACACCATGCGCAAGGCTGGTGCCATGTAAGCCGGCCCAAGGAGACTCACTGGAGACCAGCTGCGTAGAGCCGGCTTCATGGCACTTGGCTCGATGCCCACTCTAGCCCGGCCAATACGCGGAGCTGGTATGTACCGCACCGGGCTATGCACCCGCACTGGGGACACCGTGCGCCTCACAGCATAACACGGTGCTTGCCCGGTCCCTCTCGCTCTCCGGTAAGCACAGGAAGTTGGTGCAGGTCTCCTACCTGGCTTCACCACACTTCCTGTATGCCTCCCCCCAAGACATTTTTGGGGCTGACTCTCGGGCTTCCATCCACGCCGCCGTGCTGCCTCCTCATACCAGCGCCTCTCCGCCTTCGCCGCCTCCAGCTCTTCTTTGGGGCGGCGATATTCTCCAGGCTGTGCCCAGGGTCCTTTACCGTCCAACTCATCCTCCCATGTCCAGTCCTCCTTGCGCTGCTCCTGCTGCCGCTTCCTGTCACCACTCCTGTTGTGGTGGGTGATTCTGTAACGGGATTCTTCCTGGGAAGGAGAGGCGGACCAAAATGCATCGTGGTTGAAGTACATGTTTTTTAATAAGAAAACTAAACATGAACATAATACAAAACAATAAACATGGAAAAAATGAAACAGCCCTATCTGGTGCAACAAACACAAAGACAGGAAACAATCACCCACAAAACCCAACACCAAACAGGCTACCTAAATGTGGTTCCCAATCAGAGACAATGACTAACACCTGCCTCTGATTGAGAACCATATCAGGCCAAACACAGAAACAGACAAACTAGACACACAACATAGAATGCCCACTCAGATCACAACCTGACCAAACAAAACATAGAAACATACAAAGCAAACTATGGTCAGGGTGTGACAACGAGAAAGACTGCTTTACTTACTGAATTTGAATGAAACAGACTATTTTGACTTTGTGGCTGTGGAATCTAGTGGAAACCATTTATCATCCGCATGAGAATCTGTCCACGAGAGATTAAAAGTACTGGAAATTAAGTATTTTCCAAACACAGTCAAATGAAGTTAACTTATTGATTAGAGCAGAGGTGTACTACCCTCGTGCCCTTGTTTTTCTGTATACTTTAGGCACTAAGACTGTAGATATTCAAATGCATCAAGCTGTTGTACAAGTCAGAATACACTTTAATGATTGACTACTATGCCGCTCCTTTATTGAAAGCAGTCGTTAACCAAGCAACATGGTTCATGTCATGATAAACTGAAAAAAATGTTAAGGATGAAACTGTTAAGGTTTCAGCAACAGATTTGTAATCCCAGCATGGTGCTGTATGAATCCTCTAGCATAATAGTTCAGTAGTCGAGTTATTGTTTAGTTCCCTATGAAGATGCTGCGTTCTTGACTATCCCTGACTTCACCCCGTCAGTGTTGTAAGTAGGGCCATGACCCCTGGATTATCGATCTGCCCCGCCTCCCCTCGCCCTCCAGACAGTGGCATAGCATAGCTTGCCAGAGACTCACTGAAGCCCACAGGTAAGGGATATTCAACACCTAACCTAAGAGGACACACTCAGCTGTGTGTCTGTGTGTGTATGGGTGGGCTATGTGTCTTCATGTGTGTATTCAATGTACCCGTGCCCTATACTTGTAACATATTTGATACCATGTGAAGGAGGATACGAATTAAGTGTATGTGCATGATTTAGATTAGTGTGTGTTAATGGATGTGCATAACATTTGTGTGTGTGTGTGTGTGTGTGTGTGTATACCGTATGAAGGGGGGGGGGCTGTAATGGATATCTAACACCTAACAGCATGGGCTCACCTGAGGAGGCTGGTGCTGCCTTTCACTTCCTGTCTTTATTGACAGACAGCTGTTTCCTGTTCCAGGAGGAAGTGGCCAATCAGCATACAGCAGGCCACCCAGTCAGGGTGAAACCAGAGAGAGGGTTTGTTTGCCACGCACGGGTTGTGTCGGCACAAAATCAGCCTCCGGATAAATGATGAATGAGAGCAGTGATGGAGGGGATAGGAGGAGGAGGACAAGAGGTAGGGAGAGAGGGGATAGGAGGAGGAGGACAAGAGGTAGGGAGGGAATAGGAGGAGGACAAGAGGTAGGGAGAGAGGGAATAGGAGGAGGACAAGAGGTAGGGAGAGAGGGAATAGGAGGAGGACAAGAGGTAGGGAGGGAATAGGAGGAGGACAAGAGGTAGGGAGGGAATGGGAGGGGGGAGAGAGAGGGAGAGTGAAGGGGAGGGGAGAGAGGGAGGGAGGGAATGGGAGGAGGACAAGAGGTAGGGAGCGAGGGAATGGGAGGAGGACAAGAGGTAGGGAGAGAGGGGATAGGAAGAGGAGGACAAGAGGTAGGGAGGGAATGGGAGGAGGACAAGAGGTAGGGAGAGAATGGGAGGGGGAGAGAGAGAGAGAGGGGGAATGGGAGGAGGACAAGAGGTAGGGAGAGAGGGAATGGGAGGGGGAGAGAGAGAGAGAGGGAATGGGAGGAGGACAAGAGGTAGGGAGAGAGGGAATGGGAGGGGAGAGAGAGAGAGAGGGAATGGGAGGAGGACAAGAGGTAGGGAGAGAGGAGGGAATGGGAGAGGGGAATGGGAGAGAGAGAGAGTGGGAATGGGAGGAGGACAAGAGGTAGGGAGAGAGGGAATGGGGGGGGAGAGAGAGAGAGAGTGAATGGGAGGGAGAGAGAGAGAGAGTGAAGGGGAGAGAGGGAGAGAGGGAATGGGAGGGGAGAGAGAATGGGTGGGGGAGAGAGAGAGGGAATGGAGGAGGACAAGAGGTAGGGAGAGAATGGGAGGGGGAGGGGAGGGGAATGGGGGAGAGAGAGGGGGAATGGGAGGGGGAGAGAGGGAGGATGGGAGGGACAAGAGGTAGGGAGAGAGGGAATGGGAGGGGGAGAGAGAGAGAGAGTGAAGGGGAATGGGAGGGGGAGGGAGAGAGGGAATGGGAGGGGAGAGAGAGAGATGGGAGGGGGAAGGGGAGCGAGGGAGAGAGGGAATGGGTGGGGGGGAGAGAGAGAGAGTGAAGGGGAGAGAGGGAGAGAGGGAATGGGAGGGGGAGAGAGAGAGAGAGGGGGAATGGGAGGAGGACAAGAGGTAGGGAGGGAGAGAGGGAATGGGAGGGGGAGAGAGAGAGAGTGGGAATGGGAGGAGGACAAGAGGTAGGGAGAGAGGGAATGGGAGAGGGGAGGAGAGAGAGAGAGAGAGTGAAGGGGAGAGGGAGAGAGGGAATGGGAGGGGGAGAGAGAGAGAGATGGAAGGGGAGAGAGGGAGAGAGGGAATGGGAGAGGGAATGGGAGGAGGAGAGAGAGAGAGTGAAGGGGAGAGAGAGAGAGAAGGGAATGGGAGGGGAGAGAGAGAGAGAGAGGGAATGGGAGGAGGACAAGAGGTAGGGAGAGAGGGAATGGGAGGGGGGGAGAGAGAGAGAGTGAAGGGGAGAGAGAGAGAGGGAGAGAGAGAGAGAGAGAGAGAGAGAGAGAGAGAGAGAGAGTGAAGGGGAGAGAGAGAGAGGGAGGGAGGGAGAGAGAGAGAGAGAGGGAAGGGGAGAGAGAGAGAGGGAATGAGAGGGGGAGAGAGAGAGAGAGAGAGTGAAGGGGAGAGGGAGAGAGGGAATGGGAGGGGAGAGAGAGAGGGAATTGGAGAGAGGGAGAGAGGGAATGGGAGGGGGAGAGAGAGAGAGAGTGAAGGTGAGAGAGAGGGAGAGAGGGAATGGGAGGGGGAGAGAGAGAGAGGGAATGGGAGGAGGACAAGAGGTAGGGAGAGAGGGAATGGGAGGGGGGGGGAGAGAGAGAGAGAGTGAAGGGGAGAGAGAGAGAGAGAGAGAGAGAGAGAGAGAGAAGGGGAGTTAGAGAGAGAGGGAATGAGAGGGGGAGGGGAGAGAGAGAGAGAGAGAGTGGGAGGGGGAGAAGGAGAGAGGGAATAGGGAGAGAGGGAGGAGGGAGAGAGAGAGAGAGAGAGAGAGAGGGAATGGGAGGGTAGAGAGAGAGAGAGAGAGAGCGTGGGAATGGGAGAGGGAGAGAGAGTGAGAGAGAAGGGGAGAGAGAGAGCGAGACAGAGGGAGAAAAGGGGGAGAGAGAGAGAGAGAGTGGGAAGAAGTGATTAGGATTGGGAATGGGAGAGGGAGAGAGAGCGAGACAGAGGGAGAAAAGTAAGAAGTGATTAGGATTGTTACGGTGACCGTATTACCGCCACACCAGTGGTCACGAGTCATGACCGCAGTCAAATTCCACTTGACCATTTAGTCATGGTAACTAGGCTTCTCCAAAACTGCGTTCTGATGCCACTGATGCTCATTAGTAGCCCTACCAAACTTGCTAACTGCCAGTCCCTAATGGCCTGGTACTCAGTGCTCTATTGTCACTCTGACATCAATGCAAATAAATAAAAAATTAAATCAAACACTTCGTTGCCCAGGAGCTCATTTTGTGCAACGTTTCTATAGGCGTATTCTTTTTACCGTGCTTCTATTCCGACAGGTGAATGATAATGGTCCATTCTAAATCAAAAGTAATTTCACACATATAGTATATTATTTTATATTTGTAAAGTCCAGATTTAATTAAGATTAGTTTGATGGGTGACAATATTATCACGTGAATGATGCCCAGCGTGTGCAGAAACTAAGGCAAGAAACAGCCTTTTTCTAATCAAACTTTTCTAATCATAGTCGAACACATCATGTAGCCGACTATAGCCTAGCCCAATGGATCCCAACCAGGCTCGTGGTCAAGGGTCAGGCAGGCGGGTACAAAGTCCAGCAACGGGCAAGGGTCAAAACCGGGAGGGCTAGAAAAAGGAGAATGCAAAAAGCAGGAGAACGCAAAAAACGCTGGTTGACTTGGAAACACAAGATGAACTGGTACAGAGAGAGACAGGAAACACAGGGATAAATACACTGGTACAGAGAGACAGGAAACACAGGGATAAATACACTGGCACAGAGAGAGACAGGAAACACAGGGATAAATACACTGGCACAGAGAGACAGGAAACACAGGGATAAATACACTGGCACAGAGAGAGACAGGAAACACAGGGATAAATACACTGGTACAGAGAGAGACAGGAAACACAGGGATAAATACACTGGTACAGAGAGACAGGAAACACAGGGATAAATACACTGGCACAGAGAGACAGGAAACACAGGGATAAATACACTGGCACAGAGAGAGACAGGAAACACAGGGATAAATACACTGGCACAGAGAGAGACAGGAAACACAGGGATAAATACACTGGCACAGAGAGAGACAGGAAACACAGGGATAAATACACTGGTACAGAGAGAGACAGGAAACACAGGGATAAATACACTGGTACAGAGAGAGACAGGAAACACAGGGATAAATACACTGGTACAGAGAGACAGGAAACACAGGGATAAATACACTGGTACAGAGAGACAGGAAACACAGGGATAAATACACTGGTACAGAGAGACAGGAAACACAGGGATAAATACACTGGCACAGAGAGACAGGAAACACAGGGATAAATACACTGGTACAGAGAGACAGGAAACACAGGGATAAATACACTGGCACAGAGAGAGACAGGAAACACAGGGATAAATACACTGGCACAGAGAGACAGGAAACACAGGGATAAATACACTGGCACAGAGAGAGACAGGAAACACAGGGATAAATACACTGGCACAGAGAGAGACAGGAAACACAGGGATAAATACACTGGCACAGAGAGAGACAGGAAACACAGGGATAAATACACTGGTACAGAGAGAGACAGGAAACACAGGGATAAATACACTGGTACAGAGAGACAGGAAACACAGGGATAAATACACTGGTACAGAGAGACAGGAAACACAGGGATAAATACACTGGCACAGAGAGAGACAGGAAACACAGGGATAAATACACTGGTACAGAGAGAAACAGGAAACACAGGGATAAATACACTGGTACAGAGAGAGACAGGAAACACAGGGATAAATACACTGGTACAGAGAGAGACAGGAAACACAGGGATAAATACACTGGTACAGAGAGACAGGAAACACAGGGATAAATACACTGGTACAGAGAGACAGGAAACACAGGGATAAATACACTGGCACAGAGAGACAGGAAACACAGGGATAAATACACTGGTACAGAGAGACAGGAAACACAGGGATAAATACACTGGTACAGAGAGACAGGAAACACAGGGATAAATACACTGGTACAGAGAGACAGGAAACACAGGGATAAATACACTGGCACAGAGAGAGACAGGAAACACAGGGATAAATACACTGGTACAGAGAGACAGGAAACACAGGGATAAATACACTGGCACAGAGAGAGACAGGAAACACAGGGATAAATACACTGGCACAGAGAGAGACAGGAAACACAGGGATAAATACACTGGTACAGAGAGACAGGAAACACAGGGATAAATACACTGGTACAGAGAGACAGGAAACACAGGGATAAATACACTGGCACAGAGAGAGACAGGAAACACAGGGATAAATACACTGGCACAGAGAGAGACAGGAAACACAGGGATAAATACACTGGTACAGAGAGAGACAGGAAACACAGGGATAAATACACTGGTACAGAGAGAGACAGGAAACACAGGGATAAATACACTGGTACAGAGAGAGACAGGAAACACAGGGATAAATACACTGGTACAGAGAGACAGGAAACACAGGGATAAATACACTGGTACAGAGAGACAGGAAACACAGGGATAAATACACTGGCACAGAGAGACAGGAAACACAGGGATAAATACACTGGTACAGAGAGACAGGAAACACAGGGATAAATACACTGGCACAGAGAGAGACAGGAAACACAGGGATAAATACACTGGCACAGAGAGACAGGAAACACAGGGATAAATACACTGGCACAGAGAGAGACAGGAAACACAGGGATAAATACACTGGCACAGAGAGAGACAGGAAACACAGGGATAAATACACTGGTACAGAGAGAGACAGGAAACACAGGGATAAATACACTGGTACAGAGAGAGACAGGAAACACAGGGATAAATACACTGGTACAGAGAGAGACAGGAAACACAGGGATAAATACACTGGTACAGAGAGACAGGAAACACAGGGATAAATACACTGGTACAGAGAGACAGGAAACACAGGGATAAATACACTGGCACAGAGAGAGACAGGAAACACAGGGATAAATACACTGGCACAGAGAGAGACAGGAAACACAGGGATAAATACACTGGTACAGAGAGACAGGAAACACAGGGATAAATACACTGGTACAGAGAGACAGGAAACACAGGGATAAATACACTGGCACAGAGAGACAGGAAACACAGGGATAAATACACTGGCACAGAGAGACAGGAAACACAGGGATAAATACACTGGCACACAGAGAGACAGGAAACACAGGGATAAATACACTGGTACAGAGAGACAGGAAACACAGGGATAAATACACTGGCACAGAGAGACAGGAAACACAGGGATAAATACACTGGCACAGAGAGACAGGAAACACAGGGATAAATACACTGGTACAGAGAGACAGGAAACACAGGGATAAATACACTGGTACAGAGAGACAGGAAACACAGGGATAAATACACTGGCACAGAGAGACAGGAAACACAGGGATAAATACACTGGCACAGAGAGAGACAGGAAACACAGGGATAAATACACTGGTACAGAGAGACAGGAAACACAGGGATAAATACACTGGTACAGAGAGACAGGAAACACAGGGATAAATACACTGGCACAGAGAGACAGGAAACACAGGGATAAATACACTGGTACAGAGAGACAGGAAACACAGGGATAAATACACTGGTACAGAGAGACAGGAAACACAGGGATAAATACACTGGCACAGAGAGAGACAGGAAACACAGGGATAAATACACTGGCACAGAGAGAGACAGGAAACACAGGGATAAATACACTGGCACAGAGAGACAGGAAACACAGGGATAAATACACTGGTACAGAGAGACAGGAAACACAGGGATAAATACACTGGTACAGAGAGACAGGAAACACAGGGATAAATACACTGGTACAGAGAGACAGGAAACACAGGGATAAATACACTGGCACAGAGAGAGACAGGAAACACAGGGATAAATACACTGGTACAGAGAGACAGGAAACACAGGGATAAATACACTGGTACAGAGAGACAGGAAACACAGGGATAAATACACTGGCACAGAGAGACAGGAAACACAGGGATAAATACACTGGCACAGAGAGAGACAGGAAACACAGGGATAAATACACTGGTACAGAGAGACAGGAAACACAGGGATAAATACACTGGTACAGAGAGAGACAGGAAACACAGGGATAAATACACTGGTACAGAGAGAGACAGGAAACACAGGGATAAATACACTGGTACAGAGAGACAGGAAACACAGGGATAAATACACTGGTACAGAGAGACAGGAAACACAGGGATAAATACACTGGCACAGAGAGACAGGAAACACAGGGATAAATACACTGGTACAGAGAGACAGGAAACACAGGGATAAATACACTGGCACAGAGAGAGACAGGAAACACAGGGATAAATACACTGGCACAGAGAGACAGGAAACACAGGGATAAATACACTGGCACAGAGAGACAGGAAACACAGGGATAAATACACTGGCACAGAGAGAGACAGGAAACACAGGGATAAATACACTGGTACAGAGAGAGACAGGAAACACAGGGATAAATACACTGGTACAGAGAGAGACAGGAAACACAGGGATAAATACACTGGTACAGAGAGAGACAGGAAACACAGGGATAAATACACTGGTACAGAGAGACAGGAAACACAGGGATAAATACACTGGTACAGAGAGACAGGAAACACAGGGATAAATACACTGGCACAGAGAGAGACAGGAAACACAGGGATAAATACACTGGCACAGAGAGACAGGAAACACAGGGATAAATACACTGGTACAGAGAGACAGGAAACACAGGGATAAATACACTGGTACAGAGAGACAGGAAACACAGGGATAAATACACTGGCACAGAGAGACAGGAAACACAGGGATAAATACACTGGCACAGAGAGACAGGAAACACAGGGATAAATACACTGGCACAGAGAGAGACAGGAAACACAGGGATAAATACACTGGTACAGAGAGACAGGAAACACAGGGATAAATACACTGGCACAGAGAGACAGGAAACACAGGGATAAATACACTGGCACAGAGAGACAGGAAACACAGGGATAAATACACTGGTACAGAGAGACAGGAAACACAGGGATAAATACACTGGTACAGAGAGACAGGAAACACAGGGATAAATACACTGGCACAGAGAGACAGGAAACACAGGGATAAATACACTGGCACAGAGAGAGACAGGAAACACAGGGATAAATACACTGGTACAGAGAGACAGGAAACACAGGGATAAATACACTGGTACAGAGAGACAGGAAACACAGGGATAAATACACTGGTACAGAGAGACAGGAAACACAGGGATAAATACACTGGTACAGAGAGACAGGAAACACAGGGATAAATACACTGGTACAGAGAGACAGGAAACACAGGGATAAATACACTGGCACAGAGAGAGACAGGAAACACAGGGATAAATACACTGGCACAGAGAGAGACAGGAAACACAGGGATAAATACAATGGCACAGAGAGAGACAGGAAACACAGGGATAAATACACTGGCACAGAGAGACAGGAAACACAGGGATAAATACACTGGCACAGAGAGAGACAGGAAACACAGGGATAAATACACTGGTACAGAGAGACAGGAAACACAGGGATAAATACACTGGTACAGAGAGACAGGAAACACAGGGATAAATACACTGGTACAGAGAGACAGGAAACACAGGGATAAATACACTGGCACAGAGAGAGACAGGAAACACAGGGATAAATACACTGGTACAGAGAGACAGGAAACACAGGGATAAATACACTGGCACAGAAAGAGACAGGAAACACAGGGATAAATACACTGGCACAGAGAGAGACAGGAAACACAGGGATAAATACACTGGTACAGAGAGACAGGAAACACAGGGATAAATACACTGGCACAGAGAGAGACAGGAAACACAGGGATAAATACACTGGCACAGAGAGACAGGAAACACAGGGATAAATACACTGGTACAGAGAGAGACAGGAAACACAGGGATAAATACACTGGTACAGAGAGAGACAGGAAACACAGGGATAAATACACTGGTACAGAGAGACAGGAAACACAGGGATAAATACACTGGTACAGAGAGACAGGAAACACAGGGATAAATACACTGGTACAGAGAGACAGGAAACACAGGGATAAATACACTGGCACAGAGAGACAGGAAACACAGGGATAAATACACTGGCACAGAGAGAGACAGGAAACACAGGGATAAATACACTGGTACAGAGAGACAGGAAACACAGGGATAAATACACTGGTACAGAGAGACAGGAAACACAGGGATAAATACACTGGCACAGAGAGACAGGAAACACAGGGATAAATACACTGGCACAGAGAGACAGGAAACACAGGGATAAATACACTGGCACAGAGAGAGACAGGAAACACAGGGATAAATACACTGGTACAGAGAGACAGGAAACACAGGGATAAATACACTGGCACAGAGAGACAGGAAACACAGGGATAAATACACTGGCACAGAGAGACAGGAAACACAGGGATAAATACACTGGTACAGAGAGACAGGAAACACAGGGATAAATACACTGGTACAGAGAGACAGGAAACACAGGGATAAATACACTGGCACAGAGAGACAGGAAACACAGGGATAAATACACTGGCACAGAGAGAGACAGGAAACACAGGGATAAATACACTGGTACAGAGAGACAGGAAACACAGGGATAAATACACTGGTACAGAGAGACAGGAAACACAGGGATAAATACACTGGTACAGAGAGACAGGAAACACAGGGATAAATACACTGGTACAGAGAGACAGGAAACACAGGGATAAATACACTGGTACAGAGAGACAGGAAACACAGGGATAAATACACTGGCACAGAGAGACAGGAAACACAGGGATAAATACACTGGCACAGAGAGAGACAGGAAACACAGGGATAAATACATACTGGCACACAGAGAGACAGGAAACACAGGGATAAATACACTGGCACAGAGAGACAGGAAACACAGGGATAAATACACTGGCACAGAGAGACAGGAAACACAGGGATAAATACACTGGTACAGAGAGACAGGAAACACAGGGATAAATACACTGGTACAGAGAGACAGGAAACACAGGGATAAATACACTGGTACAGAGAGACAGGAAACACAGGGATAAATACACTGGCACAGAGAGAGACAGGAAACACAGGGATAAATACACTGGTACAGAGAGACAGGAAACACAGGGATAAATACACTGGCACAGAAAGAGACAGGAAACACAGGGATAAATACACTGGCACAGAGAGACAGGAAACACAGGGATAAATACACTGGTACAGAGAGACAGGAAACACAGGGATAAATACACTGGTACAGAGAGACAGGAAACACAGGGATAAATACACTGGCACAGAGAGAGACAGGAAACACAGGGATAAATACACTGGCACAGAGAGAGACAGGAAACACAGGGATAAATACACTGGTACAGAGAGAGACAGGAAACACAGGGATAAATACACTGGTACAGAGAGACAGGAAACACAGGGATAAATACACTGGTACAGAGAGACAGGAAACACAGGGATAAATACACTGGTACAGAGAGACAGGAAACACAGGGATAAATACACTGGTACAGAGAGACAGGAAACACAGGGATAAATACACTGGCACAGAGAGACAGGAAACACAGGGATAAATACACTGGTACAGAGAGACAGGAAACACAGGGATAAATACACTGGTACAGAGAGACAGGAAACACAGGGATAAATACACTGGCACAGAGAGAGACAGGAAACACAGGGATAAATACACTGGCACAGAGAGACAGGAAACACAGGGATAAATACACTGGTACAGAGAGACAGGAAACACAGGGATAAATACACTGGCACAGAGAGACAGGAAACACAGGGATAAATACACTGGCACAGAGAGACAGGAAACACAGGGATAAATACACTGGCACAGAGAGAGACAGGAAACACAGGGATAAATACACTGGTACAGAGAGACAGGAAACACAGGGATAAATACACTGGCACAGAGAGACAGGAAACACAGGGATAAATACACTGGCACAGAGAGACAGGAAACACAGGGATAAATACACTGGTACAGAGAGACAGGAAACACAGGGATAAATACACTGGCACAGAGAGACAGGAAACACAGGGATAAATACACTGGTACAGAGAGACAGGAAACACAGGGATAAATACACTGGCACAGAGAGAGACAGGAAACAGAGGGATAAATACACTGGTACAGAGAGACAGGAAACACAGGGATAAATACACTGGTACAGAGAGACAGGAAACACAGGGATAAATACACTGGTACAGAGAGACAGGAAACACAGGGATAAATACACTGGCACAGAGAGAGACAGGAAACACAGGGATAAATACACTGGCACAGAGAGAGACAGGAAACACAGGGATAAATACACTGGCACAGAGAGAGACAGGAAACACAGGGATAAATACACTGGTACAGAGAGAGACAGGAAACACAGGGATAAATACACTGGTACAGAGAGAGACAGGAAACACAGGGATAAATACACTGGTACAGAGAGACAGGAAACACAGGGATAAATACACTGGTACAGAGAGACAGGAAACACAGGGATAAATACACTGGCACAGAGAGACAGGAAACACAGGGATAAATACACTGGTACAGAGAGACAGGAAACACAGGGATAAATACACTGGTACAGAGAGACAGGAAACACAGGGATAAATACACTGGCACAGAGAGAGACAGGAAACACAGGGATAAATACACTGGCACAGAGAGACAGGAAACACAGGGATAAATACACTGGCACAGAGAGAGACAGGAAACACAGGGATAAATACACTGGCACAGAGAGAGACAGGAAACACAGGGATAAATACACTGGTACAGAGAGAGACAGGAAACACAGGGATAAATACACTGGTACAGAGAGAGACAGAAAACACAGGGATAAATACACTGGTACAGAGAGAGACAGGAAACACAGGGATAAATACACTGGTACAGAGAGACAGGAAACACAGGGATAAATACACTGGTACAGAGAGACAGGAAACATAGGGATAAATACACTGGCACAGAGAGAGACAGGAAACACAGGGATAAATACACTGGCACAGAGAGAGACAGGAAACACAGGGATAAATACACTGGTACAGAGAGACAGGAAACACAGGGATAAATACACTGGTACAGAGAGACAGGAAACACAGGGATAAATACACTGGCACAGAGAGACAGGAAACACAGGGATAAATACACTGGCACAGAGAGACAGGAAACACAGGGATAAATACACTGGCACAGAGAGAGACAGGAAACACAGGGATAAATACACTGGTACAGAGAGACAGGAAACACAGGGATAAATACACTGGCACAGAGAGACAGGAAACACAGGGATAAATACACTGGCACAGAGAGACAGGAAACACAGGGATAAATACACTGGTACAGAGAGACAGGAAACACAGGGATAAATACACTGGCACAGAGAGACAGGAAACACAGGGATAAATACACTGGTACAGAGAGACAGGAAACACAGGGATAAATACACTGGCACAGAGAGAGACAGGAAACACAGGGATAAATACACTGGTACAGAGAGACAGGAAACACAGGGAAACACAGGGATAAATACACTGGTACAGAGAGACAGGAAACACAGGGATAAATACACTGGTACAGAGAGAGACAGGAAACACAGGGATAAATACACTGGCACAGAGAGATACAGGAAACACAGGGATAAATACACTGGCACAGAGAGAGACAGGAAACACAGGGATAAATACACTGGCACAGAGAGAGACAGGAAACACAGGGATAAATACACTGGCACAGAGAGAGACAGGAAACACAGGGATAAATACACTGGCACAGAGAGAGACAGGAAACACAGGGATAAATACACTGGTACAGAGAGAGACAGGAAACACAGGGATAAATACACTGGTACAGAGAGAGACAGGAAACACAGGGATAAATACACTGGTACAGAGAGACAGGAAACACAGGGATAAATACACTGGTACAGAGAGACAGGAAACACAGGGATAAATACACTGGCACAGAGAGACAGGAAACACAGGGATAAATACACTGGTACAGAGAGACAGGAAACACAGGGATAAATACACTGGCACAGAGAGAGACAGGAAACACAGGGATAAATACACTGGCACAGAGAGACAGGAAACACAGGGATAAATACACTGGCACAGAGAGAGACAGGAAACACAGGGATAAATACAGTGGCACAGAGAGAGACAGGAAACACAGGGATAAATACACTGGTACAGAGAGAGACAGGAAACACAGGGATAAATACACTGGTACAGAGAGACAGGAAACACAGGGATAAATACACTGGGACAGAGAGACAGGAAATACAGGGATAAATACACTGGCACAGAGAGAGACAGGAAACACAGGGATAAATACACTGGTACAGAGAGAGACAGGAAACACAGGGATAAATACACTGGCACAGAGAGACAGGAAACACAGGGATAAATACACTGGCACAGAGAGACAGGAAACACAGGGATAAATACACTGGCACAGAGAGACAGGAAACACAGGGATAAATACACTGGCACAGAGAGACAGGAAACACAGGGATAAATACACTGGTACAGAGAGACAGGAAACACAGGGATAAATACACTGGCACAGAGAGACAGGAAACACAGGGATAAATACACTGGCACAGAGAGACAGGAACACAGGGATAAATACACTGGCACAGAGAGAGACAGGAAACACAGGGATAAATACACTGGTACAGAGAGACAGGAAACACAGGGATAAATACACTGGCACAGAGAGAGACAGGAAACACAGGGATAAATACACTGGCACAGAGAGACAGGAAACACAGGGATAAATACACTGGCACAGAGAGAGACAGGAAACACAGGGATAAATACACTGGCACAGAGAGAGACAGGAAACACAGGGATAAATACACTGGTACAGAGAGAG
Organism: Oncorhynchus nerka; assembly: GCF_034236695.1. NCBI lineage: Eukaryota > Metazoa > Chordata > Actinopteri > Salmoniformes > Salmonidae > Oncorhynchus > Oncorhynchus nerka. The sequence continues at coordinate 50,136,787 of NC_088412.1, read as the reverse complement.
ACAGGAAACACAGGGATAAATACACTGGTACAGAGAGAGACAGGAAACACAGGGATAAATACACTGGTACAGAGAGACAGGAAACACAGGGATAAATACACTGGTACAGAGAGACAGGAAACACAGGGATAAATACACTGGCACAGAGAGACAGGAAACACAGGGATAAATACACTGGTACAGAGAGACAGGAAACACAGGGATAAATACACTGGCACAGAGAGACAGGAAACACAGGGATAAATACACTGGTACAGAGAGACAGGAAACACAGGGATAAATACACTGGCACAGAGAGAGACAGGAAACACAGGGATAAATACACTGGTACAGAGAGACAGGAAACACAGGGATAAATACACTGGTACAGAGAGACAGGAAACACAGGGATAAATACACTGGTACAGAGAGAGACAGGAAACACAGGGATAAATACACTGGGGAAAATAAGAGACACCTGGAGGGGTTGGAGACAATCACAAGGACAGGTGAAACAGATCAGGGCGTGCCACTAGGACTCCTGGGGGCACTTGTCCTATCCACAGGGGGTACTTGAGAAGACTCACGAGGCCCTAGGCTTCCTGGTAAAATGCACATGAGGGGGTACTTCAGGGGTACTCCGGGCAGAGAAAAATTCAGTTGGTGGTACAGTAACTGAAGAAGGTTGGGAACCACTGGCTTAGCAGGCAGGCCTATATGTTTTATTACAGTTTGTATCACAACTAGTGTGACCAAATAACTCAAAACGCAGACTATAGCCTAGGCCCCACGGAATGTGGTTGGAGAGCAAAGAGCCTACAGAGCCTAGTAAACACGTGTTCTTATAAGCCTAGTCCCATTTGAAAACAGTGTTTTTTTGCCGCTAATGATTCTCTGTGGCTAAATCTTAGCTTAGTGGCCTATTTTGAAAACAGTTGTATGAAAGGCATGACCTCGGCTCTGTTTCTTGCACAGGCTGCACACACTTCATCAGTCTCTTATTCACAATTTGACAAGCACTTGATGACATTCTCACCCATCAGACAATTCTTAATTTAATCTGGTCTTTACATATAGCCTACTAATATGTGTGGAATTCTTTATTATTTAGAATGGCCCACAAATTAAACGTGAAAAAAAACATCCATAGCCTGCACTCAAATAGCGAATGGAGGTTATGTGCGGTTAGGTTGTTAATATGCAAACATAGGTGGCATGTCCATAAGGCTAGGGGAGGCTAAGCTTTCCCTAAAGTAAATTGAATTCAATTGCAAAAATCATATACCCTAATTAGCCTACCCCTATCCATACAGAAATAAATGAAATAATTCAAATGATCATTAGTCGAATCATGCAGCCTTAGAATGTATTACAAATCTAAACATACAGTGTATCCTAACATTTGTATCACAACTAAAGTTGTATAAATAAGTTGTTTATTAATATACACTCAAAACAGAACAGTGCTCACTCCCTCGAAAATAGTTTGGGGAAAATATCCTTTCTATTTTATTCAGCTATGTTCAATTGTATTCTTCATAGAAGAACCCCCGTGTTCTTCAAAGAACCCAGCCAAAAGGGTCACTCAGTTAGTTTATTACTGATGCTGGGTTATTGAGCTATGATCTACCGGGTAAAATCAGAAGACCAGAGGTGTGGCTTAGTAGGTGCATGACTTTCAGAGAGTTATTTTTGGCCACCTGTGACAGTAAATGTCATTCCGGTTCATCTGTATGTTGAGCACTAATGCTTTTTGCAGATATTGTGAGTCTTACCCAAGACTCTCCTCAAGTGCCTATGCATGTCCCAATGTTGGGAGAGTTACCACTTTGCTGTAGTATTTGAAGGTCATGAACAGTCTAAATCATTTTCTCATTAAATTTGATGATATTTGAAGGAAACCAGATCAAAGTATGAAAAATGACTTTTGCTTCTACATTGATCAAGTTTGATTATAAAGTTACTGGTCCCCTCCTAAATGCTTGGATTCTCTAATAAAACTCCAATTTAAATACATCAATGGCAACAACAACATTACCTCATTTCTTTAAGTACTGCCTTGTAACCAACATCGGAGAAGGCATGATTGCAGAGGGGTGTGGTTTATATAGCTACTTTACAGGTGCCATAATTTTACTTTAGAGTGTCATCAAATATAATTAGAATATAATTAGAAGTTTACCCTATCAATGGCAAATATACTTTAATCTGTGTCTATTGTTCGCTACTTACTGGCTAGCTAGGTCTTCAGCCAGCATCGAACAAAATATACTTTAATCTGTGTCTATTGTTCGCTACTTACTGGCTAGCTAGGTCTTCAGCCAGCATCGAACAAAAGATACTTTAGTCTGTGTCTATTGTTCGCTACTTACTGGCTAGCTAGGTCTTCAGCCAGCATCGAACAAAAGATACTTTAATCTGTGTCTATTGTTCGCAACTTACTGGCTAGCTAGGTCTTCAGCCAGCATCGAACAAAAGGGGGTAAGTGTCCTTCAAAACTCAGACGCAGTTGTCAAGTCAACAAATGTGTTATTGCTGCTGTAAACTGCATTACCAAAGATGTGCCAAATTGGAGATGTATAAAAAATATATATACATATAGTCAGAACCAGTCAGAAGTTTGGACACACCAACTCATTCAAGAGTTATTTAAATTGAATTAAATTAATTTTTTTTATACATTGTAGAATAATAGTGAAGACATCAACACTATGAAATAACACATATGGAACCGTGTAGTAACCAGAAATGTGTTAAACAAATCAAAATATATGATTACATTTGAGATTCTTAGTAGCCAATCTTTGCATTGATGACAGCTTTGCACACTCTTGGCATTATCTCAACCAGCTTCGTGAGGAATGCTTTTTCAACAGTCTTGAAGGACTTCCCACAATTGCTGAGCACTTGTTGGCTGCTTTTTCCTTCACTCTGTGGTCCAACTCATCCCGAACCATATCAATTGTGTTGAGGTTGGCTGATTGTGGAGGCCAAGTCATCTGATGCAGCACCATCACTCTCCTTCTTGGTCAAATAGCCTTTACACAGCCTGGAGGTGTCTTTTTGGGTCATTGTCCTGTTGAAAAACAAATGATAGTCCCACTAAGCGCAAAAAAACAAATGGGTTGGCATATTGCTACAGAATGCTATGGTAGTCATGCTGGTTAAGTGTGCCTTGAATTCTAAATAAATCACAGACTGTGTCACCAGCAAATGTTTTACAAGAGCCTCCTCGATGTTGACCGAGAAAAACTTTTGTCCCTGACACATACTATGGCAGTGAACTGGTGAAAACAGAAGCCTGAGGATGCTGGCCTCCACACTTCCATAGCAAACCAGGGCCCCATAAACCGGGCCTCGCAGAACCCCGAGGAGGTTGTGGTTTTATGACAGTCTTCTTACCTCATTGTTATGACCCTCTAACATTGTCTTTTCTCTCCCCACACCTAAAGTAGGCCTATGGGATGGGAGGATATGGAGGCGACGAGGCAATGAATTAAAGACTAGTGTTCATTTGATCCATAATTGATCGTCTTTATGTGAGCCGGTTTGTGAATCGAGAGGGGAGAAAGCGGGAGTCTGATCTCCCTGTTCTAGATAATAACAAGCCCTGTCTGTCTATCTCCCCACACACACGATGACGGGTGTGTGACCGCAGGTTGGATAGAGGCGAGCGCAACAACTGCCTGGCTTCTTTCTCTTGATGTTTCTCCTCTTTTCAATTTTAATGAGTGTCAGAACTGTGTTTTTTTTAAGAGGAAGAGAGGGGGAATAGCATAACAACAAAACAACAAGAAAGCAGAAAAATAGCAAAAGAACAAGCATTTCTGGTAAAGTGCTTACGGAGCGTTTACCTGGAGTTGTGGTGGTTGAGAGCTGATGTAGGGCACCAGTGCACGAGGAGAAATGCGAGGGGGTAACTTATCTCATTGATTAAGAGGAGGGGGGCAACATAGGAAGAGAGAGACAGGGAAAGGGAGGAAGAGAGAACAGGGATGAGGTTGGGTGTGACAAGAACTTCATAGGCTACAAAGATTTTGATCCCCCCTGCCGTTGCATTTTGAATTAAATTAAATAGGCCTACAATTGTTTGAAATATGTAGCCTGACAGCAATTGATTAATTAATAGTTAGGCTAATAACTTAACACCTAACACAAGTGTTTAGGATCTGAATAGATAACTAAACACTTTTCTGTGACAGTTTTTAAATGCATCAAGGCATATAGAATTTCAATGAAAATGTGTCAGTGTTAAGATTTTAAAAAGCAGAAGATGTTTATTCGCTGTAACACTGTTTAAACACATGAACACATTTATTCAGCATTTAGGTTTAAAAGGGTAGGAAGCATGAGTTTTTACTCAGTAACAACACAGGGTGGTCAAAGCCTTAGTAACATTAGTTGTAGTCATAATTTGTCTACCTATAACTACAAACTTTGTTATGTTGTTGGGTTATTACATATGTATTAACTTATTTCCGGATATCTTCTAAATGACCCACAATGCACGATTTCTTAACGTCATATGGAGAATCTACTCTGTGCTACTGAGTTCGTATGCTAGCTCAAGCTGGCTAACATTAGCATCCTCATGTGTTTCACTGACTTTGTGGCTGTGTTATCTGGTGGGAACCCGTTAGCCTTGCAGGCACTAGTGCCTTCTTTCTGTGGGCTCAAAACGAAAGAAACAATTATACCTGTGTAACGGTTTTCTTCTGGTGAAAGAGAAGCGGACCAAAATGCAGCGTGGTTAGTTTTGTACATCTTTAATAAAGATGAAATTACAACAATCTACAAAACAAGAAATGTGAAAAAACCGAAACAGTCCTATCTGGTGCCACAAACACAAAGACAGGAACACTCACCCACAAAACCCAACACAAAACAGGCTACCTAAATATGGTTCCCAATCAGAGACAATGACTAACACCTGCCTCTGATTGAGAACCATATCAGGCCAAACAGGCCAAACATAGAAATAGACAAACCAGTCTATGCCCACCCAGCTCACGTCCTGACCAACACTAAAACAAGGAAAACACACAAGAACGATGGTCAGAACGTGACAGTACCCCCCCCAAGGTGCGGACTCTGACCGCACAACCTAAACCTATAGGGGAGGGTCTGGGTGGGCATCTGTCCACGGTGGCGGCTCTGGCGCTGGACGTGGGCATCTGTCCGCGGTGGCAGCTCTGGCGCTGGACGTGGACTCCACTCCATAATTGTCTTAGTCCACCTCCTTAGCGTCCCTTGAGTGGCTGACCTTGGCCTAGGAACCCTAACAACGGGCCCCACTGGACTGAGGGGCAGCTCGGGACTGAGGGGTATCTCGGGACTGAGGGGTAGCTCGGGACTGAGGGGTAGCTCGGGACTGAGGGGAAGCTCGGGACTGAGGGGAAGCTCGGGACTGAGAGGAAGTTCGGGACTGAGAGGGAGCTTGGGACTGAGAGGAAGCTCGGGACTGAGAGGAAGCTCGGGACTGAGGGGAAGCTCGGGACTGAGGGGAAACTCAGGACTGAGAGGAAGCTCAGGACTGAGAGGAAGCTCAGGCAGGTTGATGGATCTGGCAGATCCTGGCTGGCTGGTGGTTCTGGCAGATCCTGGCTGACTGGCAGTTCTGGCAGATCCTGGCTGACTGGCAGTTCTGGCAGATCCTGGCTGACTGGCAGTTCTGGCAGATCCTGGTTGACTGGCGGATCCTGGCTGACTGGCGGCACTGGCGGCTCTTGGCTGACTGGCGGCACTGGCGGCTCCTTGCAGACTGGCGGCACTGGCGGCTCCTTGCAGACTGGCGGCACTGGCGGCGCTGGGCAGACTGGCGGCACTGGCGGCGCTGGGCAGACGGGTGGCTCAGGTGGCGCTGGGCAGACTGGCGACTCTGATGGCGCTGGGCAGACGGGTAGCTCAGGCGGCGCTGGGCAGACGGGTAGCTCAGGCGGCGCTGGGCAGACGGGTAGCTCAGGCGGCGCTGGGCAGACGGGTAGCTCAGATGGCGCTGTGCAGACGGGAAGCTCAGGCGGCGCTGGAGAGGAAAGCTCCGGCAACGCTGGACTGAGGAGCTCTGGCGCCTCTGGAATGAGGGGCTCTGGCGCCTCTGGACTGAGGGGCGGGAGCTCTGGCAGCGCCGGACAGGCGAAGCGCACTATAGGCCTGGTGCGTGGTGGTGGTACTGGGCCGAGGACACGCACAGGAAGCCTGGTGCGGGGAGCTGCCACCGGAGGGCTGGTGCGTGGAGGTGGTACTGGATAGACCGGACCGTGCAGGCGCACTGGATTTCAATGAGGAGACTCTCAGTTAGATAGCAAATGTTCAGTTTTTCCAAAAATATTATTTGTGTAGGAGAAATTGCTCCGTTTTGTTCATCACTCCTCCGCTCTCTCCACTGGCTTCCAGTTGAAGCTCGCATCCGCTACAAGACCATGGTGCTTGCCTACGGAGCTGTGAGGGGAACGGCACCTCAGTACCTCCAGGCTCTGATCAGGCCCTACACCCAAACAAGGGCACTGCGTTCATCCACCTCTGGCCTGCTCGCCTCCCTACCACTGAGGAAGTACAGTTCCCGCGCAGCCCAGTCAAAACTGTTCGCTGCTCTGGCCCCCCAATGGTGGAACAAACTCCCTCACGACGCCAGGACAGCGGAGTCAATCACCACCTTCCGGAGACACCTGAAACCCCACCTCTTTCAGGAATACCTAGGATAGGATAAAGTAATACTTCTCACCACCCCCCCCCTTAAAAGATTTAGATGCACTATTGTAAAGTGGCTGTTCCACTGGATGTCTTAAGGTGAATGCACCAATTTGTAAGTCGCTCTGGATAAGAGCGTCTGCTAAATGACTTAAATGTAAATGTAAATGATAAGACCCCGCGCCCATGTCTTGTTCAAGAGGAGAGAGTTAAACTAAAATGAACTCAACACAGTCGAGTAACGACACCACCTCACGATTGAACACCATTCCTTGAAATAAATGTCCATTTCAGTTTAGCTGAAATGTAGGTAAGGTGACAGACAATGATCTGAATAAACAGCATGGAACGTCACATCAATTTCTAATGAGTAAATGCACTCTAAACAGGGCAATGGGAAAGTTAAGAGTACGGTTTAAAGTCTGAACCCTTAGGTGATTTAGGTGTTCTCCTTGTTGGAAAACTGACTGGAAAAAGCTGACTATCATGTTTAATCTTGCAATCTAAATGCCTGTGTTTAAGATGAGAGCACTTATTTTCAAATCGAAGTGCGTAATGTGAAGTTTTAAACAATGATGTTTAGGATTTGTGAACGTCTCACATGTTTCATGGATTTTACCGTGTGAAAAATTAAAACATGGCAAAAGTCCATGACTCTTGAAAAATAATACGGTTGTCTATAATGAGATGTTTTGCTTCTTACCTTGCACTGATGGGTTCTATAGTTTCACCATCTTTGATTGTCACTCGGATGAATTCATTCCATTCACTCCGTGGCGGTATGGCACCCTGCCAGGAGACTGTCTCTTGGCTCTCTCTTGGGATAAATGGGACATCTCACCGGCCTGTTGGTTCCTCGCGCTGTCACAATGGCGCTCATGAGCAGTTACAGCGACACGGCGTTGTCTCTTCATTAAACTCCTGCCAGCGCGGGACAATAACTCCTCCAGTCTCCATCTCCAACGGCTACAAAGACGGCTGAAGGGTTTGTTTTTTCCAGTTTGCGAATAAATAGAAAAAGAACAGATCAGACAAAGAGAAAAGAGACCTATTCTACAAAATAGTATTTTGTCTCCTTTAAAAGAGATGATTTGGTATTAATAATAGAGGAGGACTTGTCACTTCATTCGACAACGGATGTCAGTAAGTAGCCTAGGCTAGGCCCTATATCCTAGCTGGAAATATTTAGGCCTTTTAATGACTGGAGACAGTAGCTTTCTAAACCTGTAAACAAATAAGGCCAGCCAAACCTCTCCTTGAAACAAAAATTATATGAGAAACACCCAATCAATTGTCAAGTTGTGTTTGTGAAGGCGGTGAATAATTTACCAAATACCAATAAAAAGAATGATGAAAACAATTTAAAGATTGAATTCCATAAACACCATATCCCCTCCCATCTCCTCATCACATGTCCCCTCCCATCTCCTCATCACCTGTCCCCTCCCATCTCCTCATCACATGTCCCCTCCCATCTCCTCATCACCTGTCCCCTCCCATCTCCTCATCACCTGTCCCCTCCCATCTCCTCATCACCTGTCCCCTCCCATCTCCTCATCACCTGTCCCCTCCCATCTCCTCATCACATTTCCTCCTTTCTTCTCTCTTCTCATCTCCCCACCTGTCCCCTCCCATCTCCTCATCACATTTCCTCCTTTTCTCTCTCTTCTCATCTCCCCACCTGTCCCCTCCCATCTCCTCATCACATTTCCTCCTTTTCTCTCTCTTCTCATCTCCCCACCTGTCCCCTCCCATCTCCTCATCACATTTCCTCCTTTTCTCTCTCTTCTCATCTCCCCACCTGTCCCCTCCCATCTCCTCATCACCTGTCCCCTCCCATCTCCTCATCACATTTCCTCCTTTTCTCTCTCTTCTCTTCTCTTCTCCCCACCTGTCCCCTCCCATCTCCTCATCACATTTCCTCCTTTTCTCTCTCTTCTCAACTCCCCACCTGTCCCCTCCCATCTCCTCATCACCTGTCCCCTCCCATCTCCTCATCACATTTCCTCCTTTTCTCTCTCTTCTCATCTCCCCACCTGTCCCCTCCCATCTCCTCATCACCTGTCCCCTCCCATCTCCTCATCACCTGTCCCCTCCCATCTCCTCATCACATGTCCCCTCCCATCTCCTCATCACCTGTCCCCTCCCATCTCCTCATCACCTGTCCCCTCCCATCTCCTCATCACCTGTCCCCTCGCATCTCCTCATCACCTGTCCCCTCCCATCTCCTCATTACCTGTCCCCTCCCATCTCCTCATCACCTGTCCCCTCCCATCTCCTCATCACCTGTCCCCTCCCATCTCCTCATCACCTGTCCCCTCCCATCTCCTCATCACCTGTCCCCTCCCATCTCCTCATCACCTGTCCCCTCCCATCTCCTCATTACCTGTCCTCTCCCATCTCCTCATCACCTGTCCCCTCCCATCTCCTCATCACCTGTCCCCTCCCATCTCCTCATCACCTGTCCCCTCCCATCTCCGCATCACATTTCCTCCTTTCTTCTCTCTTCTCATCTCCCCACCTGTCCCCTCCCATCTCCTCATCACATTTCCTCCTTTTCTCTCTTCTCATCTCCCCACCTGTCCCCTCCCATCTCCTCATCACATTTCCTCCTTTTCTCTCTCTTCTCATCTCCCCACCTGTCCCCTCCCATCTCCTCATCACATTTCCTCCTTTTCTCTCTCTCTTCTCATCTCCCCACCTGTCCCCTCCCATCTCCTCATCACCTGTCCCCTCCCATCTCCGCATCACATTTCCTCCTTTCTTCTCTCTTCTCATCTCCCCACCTGTCCCCTCCCATCTCCTCATCACATTTCCTCCTTTTCTCTCTCTTCTCATCTCCCCACCTGTCCCCTCCCATCTCCTCATCACATTTCCTCCTTTTCTCTCTCTTCTCATCTCCCCACCTGTCCCCTCCCATCTCCTCATCACATTTCCTCCTTTTCTCTCTCTTCTCATCTCCCCACCTGTCCCCTCCCATCTCCTCATCACCTGTCCCTCCCATCTCCTCATCACATTTCCTCCTTTCTCTCTCTTCTCTTCTCCCCACCTGTCCCCTCCCATCTCCTCATCACATTTCCTCCTTTTTCTCTCTCTTCTCATCTCCCCACCTGTCCCCTCCCATCTCCTCATCACCTATCCTCCCATCTCCTCATCACATTTCCTCCTTTTCTCTCTCTTCTCATCTCCCCACCTGTCCCCTCCCATCTCCTCATCACCTGTCCCCTCCCATCTCCTCATCACATGTCCCCTCCCATCTCCTCATCACCTGTCCCCTCCCATCTCCTCATCACCTGTCCCTCCCATCTCCTCATTACCTGTCCCTCCCATCTCCTCATCACCTGTCCCCTCCCATCTCCTCATCACCTGTCCCCTCCCATCTCCTCATCACCTGTCCCCTCCCATCTCCTCATCACATGTCCCTCCCATCTCCTCATCACCTGTCCCCTCCCATCTCCTCATCACCTGTCCCCTCCCATCTCCTCATCACCTGTCCCCTCCCATCTCCTCATCACATTTCCTCCTTTCTTCTCTCTTCTCATCTCCCCACCTGTCCCCTCCCATCTCCTCATCACATTTCCTCCTTTTCTCTCTCTTCTCATCTCCCCACCTGTCCCCTCCCATCTCCTCATCACCTGTCCCCTCCCATCTCCTCATCACATTTCCTCATTTTCTCTCTTCTCTTCTCCCCACCTGTCACCTCCCATCTCCTCATCACATTTCCTCCTTTTCTCTCTTCTCATCTCCCCACCTGTCCCCTCCCATCTCCTCATCACCTGTCCCCTCCCATCTCCTCATCACCTGTCCCCTCCCATCTCCTCATCACCTGTCCCCTCCCATCTCCTCATCACCTGTCCCCTCCCATCTCCTCATCACATGTCCCTCCCATCTCCTCATCACCTGTCCCCTCCCATCTCCTCATCACCTGTCCCCTCCCATCTCCTCATTACCTGTCCCCTCCCATCTCCTCATCACCTGTCCCCTCCCATCTCCTCATCACCTGTCCCCTCCCATCTCCTCATCACCTGTCCCCTCCCATCTCCTCATCACCTGTCCCCTCCCATCTCCTCATCACATGTCCCCTCCCATCTCCTCATCACCTGTCCCCTCCCATCTCCTCATCACCTGTCCCCTCCCATCTCCTCATTACCTGTCCTCCCATCTCCTCATCACCTGTCCCCTCCCATCTCCCCTCATCACCTGTCCCCTCCCATCTCCTCATCACCTGTCCCCTCCCATCTCCTCATTACCTGTCCCCTCCCATCTCCTCATCACCTGTCCCTCCCATCTCCGCATCACCTGTCCCCTCCCATCTCCTCATCACATTTCCTCCTTTCTTCTTTCTTCTCTCTTCTCCCCACCTGTCCCCTCCCATCTCCTCATCACATTTCCTCCTTTCTTCTCTCTTCTCCCCACCTGTCCCCTCCCATCTCCTCATCACATTTCCTCCTTTCTTCTCTCTTTACATTTACATTTGACATTTAAGTCATTTAGCAGACGCTCTTATCCAGAGCGACTTACAAATTGGTGCATTCACCTTATGACATTACATTTTACATTACATTTAAGTCATTTAGCAGACGCTCTTATCCAGAGCGACTTACAAATTGGTTCATTCGCCTTATGACATCCAGTGGAGCAGCCACTTTACAATAGTGCATCTAAATCTTTTAAAAGGGGGGGTGAGAAGGATTACTTTATCCTATCCTAGGTATTCCTTAAAGAGGTGGGGTTTCAGGTGTCTCCGGAAGGTGGTGATTGACTCCGCTGTCCTGGCGTCGTGAGGGAGTTTGTTCCACCATTGGGGGCCAGAGCAGCGAACAGTTTTGACTGGGCTGAGCGGGAACTGTACTTCCTCAGTGGTAGGGAGGCGAGCAGGCCAGAGGTGGATGAACGCAGTGCCCTTGTTTGGGTGTAGGGCCTGATCAGAGCCTGGAGGTACTGAGGTGCCGTTCCCCTCACAGCTCCGTAGGCAAGCACCATGGTCTTGTAGCGGATGCGAGCTTCAACTGGAAGCCAGTGGAGAGAGCGGAGGAGCGGGGTGACGTGAGAGAACTTGGGAAGGTTGAACACCAGACGGGCTGCGGCGTTCTGGATGAGTTGTAGGGGTTTAATGGCACAGGCAGGGAGCCCAGCCAACAGCGAGTTGCAGTAATCCAGACGGGAGATGACAAGTGCCTGGATTAGGACCTGCGCCGCTTCCTGTGTGAGGCAGGGTCGTACTCTGCGGATGTTGTAGAGCATGAACCTACAGGAATGGGCCACCGCCTTGATGTTAGTTGAGAACGACAGGGTGTTGTCCAGGATCACGCCAAGGTTCTTAGCGCTCTGGGAGGAGGACACAATGGAGTTGTCAACCGTGATGGCGAGATCATGGAACGGGCAGTCCTTCCCCGGGAGGAAGAGCAGCTCCGTCTTGCCGAGGTTCAGCTTGAGGTGGTGATCCGTCATCCACAATGATATGTCTGCCAGACATGCAGAGATGCGATTCGCCACCTGGTCATCAGAAGGGGGAAAGGAGAAGATTAATTGTGTGTCGTCTGCATAGCAATGATAGGAGAGACCATGTGAGGTTATGACAGAGCCAAGTGACTTGGTGTATAGCGAGAATAGGAGAGGGCCTAGAACAGAGCTCCTGGGGGACACCAGTGGTGAGAGCACGTGGTGAGGAGACGGATTCGCCACGCCACCTGGTAGGAGCGACCTGTCAGGTAGGACGCAATCCAAGCGTGGGCCGCGCCGGAGATGCCCAACTCGGAGAGGGTGGAGAGGAGGATCTGATGGTTTACAGTATCGAAGGCAGCCGATAGGTCTAGAAGGATGAGAGCAGAGGAGAGAGAGTTAGCTTTAGCAGTGCGGAGCGCCTCCGTGATACAGAGAAGAGCAGTCTCAGTTGAATGACTAGTCTTGAAACCTGACTGATTTGGATCAAGAAGGTCATTCTGAGAGAGATAGCGGGAGAGCTGGCCAAGGACGGCACGTTCAAGAGTTTTGGAGAGAAAAGAAAGAAGGGATACTGGTCTGTAGTTGTTGACATCGGAGGGATCGAGTGTAGGTTTTTTCAGAAGGGGTGCAACTCGCTCTCTTGAAGATGGAAGGGACGTAGCCAGCGGTCAGGGATGAGTTGATGAGCGAGGTGAGGTAAGGGAGAAGGTCTCCGGAAATGGTCTGGAGAAGAGAGGAGGGGATAGGGTCAAGCGGGCAGGTTGTTGGGCGGCCGGCCGTCACAAGACGCGAGATTTCATCTGGAGAGAGAGGGGAGAAAGAGGTCAGAGCACAGGGTAGGGCAGTGTGAGCAGAACCAGCGGTGTCGTTTGACTTAGCAAACGAGGATCGGATGTCGTCGACCTTCTTTTCAAAATGGTTGACGAAGTCATCTGCAGAGAGGGAGGAGGGGGAGGAGGATTCAGGAGGGAGGAGAAGGTGGCAAAGAGCTTCCTAGGGTTTAGAGGCAGATGCTTGGAATTTAGAGTGGTAGAAAGTGGCTTTAGCAGCAGAGACAGAAGAGGAAAATGTAGAGAGGAGGGAGTGAAAGGATGCCAGGTCCGCAGGGAGGCAGTTTTCCTCCATTTCCGCTCGGCTGCCCGGAGCCCTGTTCTGTGAGCTCGCAATGAGTCGTCGAGCCACGGAGCGGGAGGGGAGGACCGAGCGGCCTGGAGGATAGGGGACATAGAGAGTCAAAGGATGCAGAAAGGGAGGAGAGGAGGGTTGAGGAGGCAGAATCAGGAGATAGGTTGGAGAAGGTTTGAGCAGAGGGAAGAGATGATAGGATGGAAGAGGAGAGAGTAGCGGGGGAGAGAGAGCGAAGGTTGGGACGGCGCGATACCATCCGAGTAGGGGCAGTGTGGGAAGTGTTGGATGAGAGCGAGAGGGAAAAGGATACAAGGTAGTGGTCGGAGACTTGGAGGAGTTGCAATGAGGTTAGTGGAAGAACAGCATCTAGTAAAGATGAGGTCGAGCGTATTGTCTGCCTTGTGAGTAGGGGGGAAGGTGAGAGGGAGAGGTCAAAAGAGGAGAGGAGTGGAAAGAAGGAGGCAGAGAGGAATGAGTCAAAGGTAGACGTGGGGAGGTTAAAGTCGCCCAGAACTGTGAGAGGTGAGCCGTCCTCAGGAAAGGAGCTTATCAAGGCATCAAGCTCATTGATGAACTCTCCGAGGAACCTGGAGGGCGATAAATGATAAGGATGTTAAGCTTGAAAGGGCTGGTAACTGTTACAGCATGGAATTCAAAGGAGGCGATAGACAGATGGGTAAGGGGAGAAAGAGAGAATGACCACTTGGGAGAGATGAGGATCCCGGTGCCACCACCCCGCTGACCAGAAGCTCTCGGGTGTGCGAGAACACGTGGGCGGACGAAGAGAGAGCAGTAGGAGTAGCAGTGTTATCTGTGGTGATCCATGTTTCCGTCAGTGCCAAGAAGTCGAGGGACTGGAGGGCGGCATAGGCTGAGATGAACTCTGCCTTGTTGGCCGCAGATCGGCAGTTCCAGAGGCTACCGGAGACATGGAACTCCACGTGGGTCGTGCGCGCTGGGACCACCAGATTAGGTGGCCGCGGCCATGCGGTGTGGAGCGTTTGTATGGTCTGTGCAGAGAGGAGAGAACAGGGATAGACAGACACATAGTTGACAGGCTACAGAAGAGGCTACGCTAATGCAAAGGAGATTGGAATGACAAGTGGACTACACGTCTCGAATGTTCAGAAAGTTGAGCTTACGTAGCAAGAATCTTATTGACTAAAATGATTAAAATGATACAGTACTGCTGAAGTAGGCTAGCTGGCAGTGGCTGCGTTGTTGACTTTGTAGGCTAGCTGGCAGTGGCTGCGTTGTTGACACTACACTAATCAAGTCGTTCCGTTGAGTGTGATAGTTTCTACAGTGCTGCTATTCGGGGGCTAGCTGGCTAGCTAGCAGTGTTGATTACGTTACGTTGCGTTAAAAGAACGACAATAGCTGGCTAGCTAACCTAGAAAATCTCTCTCGACTACACAATTATCTTTGATACAAAGACGGCTATGTAGCTAGCTATGTAGCTAGCTACGATCAAACAAATCAAACCGTTGTACTGTAATGAAATGAAATGAAAATGTGATACCACCTGTGGAGCGAGGCGGAATGCGACCGGGTTGTTGAGTGCGGAAGTTCTATTCGGTAGACGTTGGCTAGCTGTTGGCTAGCTAGCAGTGTCTCCTACGTTAAGGACGACAAATAGCTGGCTAGCTAACCTCGGTAAATTAAGATAATCACTCTAAAACTACACACTCTAAACTACACAATTATCTTGGATACGAAGACAGCAAAGACAACTATGTAGCTAGCTAACACTACACTAATCAAGTCGTTCAGTTGAGTGTAATAGTTTCTACAGTGCTGCTATTCGGTAGACGGTGGACGTTTGCTAGCTGGCTAGCTGCTGGGCAGATAGCAGTGTAGACTACGTTAGGACGACGAAATACGATAATTACGCAATATTCTTTGATACAAAGACGGCTATGTAGCTAGCTAAGAAGAAATTGCTAAGATTAGACAAATCAAACCGTTGTACTATAATGAAATGTAATGAAATGTAATGAAAAGTTATACTACCTGCGGACCGAAGTGCGGATGCGACCGCTCGCTCCAACCCGGATGTATGTGAATGAGTGAGTGTGGTGAATAGGGCAGTGTGTTACATGTATCCTGAGGGCCGTCTGTATGGGCTCTCTGGGACGCTGAAGGTGCTGGGCGTTCTGCTTCTGAAGCCAGACCTGCTGCCTCCCGCTGGTGTGTAGTCGTTCTCTTCTCATCTCCCCACCTGTCCCCTCATCACATTTCCTCCTTTCTTCTCTCTTCTCATCTCCCCACCTGTCCCCTCCCATCTCCTCATCACATTTCCTCCTTTCTTCTCTCTTCTCATCTCCCCACCTGTCCCCTCCCATCTCCTCATCACCTGTCCCCTCCCATCTCCTCATCACATTTCCTCCTTTCTTCTCTCTTCTCATCTCCCCACCTGTCCCCTCCCATCTCCTCATCACATTTCCTCCTTTCTTCTCATCTCCCACCTGTCCCCTCCCATCTCCTCATCACATTTCCTCCTTTCTTCTCTCTTCCACCCATCTTTGACATTCAGACACAACCACTGGAGATGGTAGTGTGCGATGTGCTCTGACTTGTAGGCAGACGGGCAGGGCAGGGCAAGACAGACAGACAGACAGGCAGACAGGCAGGCAGGCAGGACCTGGCTGAGACAAATTGGGCAAGAGGAATTAGGTCCTAAACACCTGCCTGCTACTTGACAGTCATTACTACACTCTCTCTTGTCCTCTCACCTGCCCTTCATGTCACAGAGCATGCATATGTCACAGTTTAAATATGAACAGAGCACACCAGGCCAAATAGGATGGTACGGATGGGTTAGACCCAATTTCTTTTTTTACAAAAATACAATTAACTTTAACAGTATCCTCCCCTCAGGTATGTAGCTACACAGTACATTTTGCAGTGTTACAATTTCTTAAGGATCGGTGTTCCGCCAGCAGGAACAACTTCCAATTAAACTGGAGGGTGCGTAATTCAAATAAATTCTAATGACTATTATGAATTTTAAACATTTTGGTACGTATAAGTGTCTTATAACGTCTGAAAGATTAAATTCTTGTTAATCTAACTGCACTGTCCGATTTACAGTAGCTATTACAGCAAAAACATGCCATGTGATTGTTTGAGGACGGCGCCCACATCAAAGTATTTTTCCACCGGCACAGGTTTCATACATTCACATAAAAAAATTAAATATTCACTTACATTTTGAAAATCTTCCTCTGATTTGTCATCCAAAGGGTCCCAGCTATAACATGTAGTGTCGTTTTGTTACATAAATTCCTTCTTTGTATCCCAAAATGTCTGTTTAGTTGACGCCATCGATTTGAGTAATCCACTCGTTCAACATGCAGAGAAAGGAATCCGAAATTGTATCCCTAAACTTTGTTTCAACAAGTCAAAATAAGTTTCTATTTAGTCCTCAGATACCCTAAAATGAAATCAAGCTATAATATTTATTTCGGATAGAAGTATGTTCAATAGGAAACACGGATTTCCAAGACTGTGTCCTTCTACTAAAACGATTATTTCTAATTCGTTTTGGAAGTTACAAGCCTGAAACCTTGAACATAGACTGCCATAGGAATTGCATCTATTTTACATTATGAACTTTCTCTTGCATTTCTAAGATGGTCTCTCCACAACAACAAAAAATCTGGTTGGTTTTTCTTTGGATTTTCTCCTACCATATCTATTGTGTTAAATTCTCATACATTATTTTAACATTTCTACAAACTTTGAAGTGTTTTTCTTTCTAATGGTACCAATTATATGCATATCCTGGCTTCAGTGCCTGGGCTACAGTCAGTTTACTTTGGGCACATCATTCAGGCAGAAATTGAGGAGAAATGGGCCTAGCCCTAAAAAGTTTTAAATCCACACTTAAATAATTCATTTTAACACTACCTACAGAGTTAAAAAGTACTCTGATTATTGTGTTACATTTTCAGTATTAATGTATCAATTCGTAGTGTAAAGAATTAACACTGCATTACACTTGTCAGTGTTACTCAAATGTAACACTATGGGGTATTTAACTCTCACAGAGTTATTTCTATTCAACACCAGTGTTAATCTAGAGTTAACTCCTATTAGTGTGACAGTGTTACAGTAAGTGATTTTGGGTGTTGTTTTAACACTATATGGTGTAAAGCCTAATTATCAGTTTCCCATGGTGCCTTTTCTTTGAGTGAATTGGAGAGTTTACCACCCAAGGCCACTTTACTGTGTAGAGTGCTCCCAGGAGGATAACTTAGAGGGAAGAAATACCAAAAACCATTGCAAGTAAATTGACCACCAACCATCACCACCACAGCTTTATTAAATATAGAAAATAAATTAAATAATCAGTGCCACCACATCCCTACCAGAGCACAATTAAATAAATAACAAAATAAGAAAAACGTTAAGTGCCGTAATCACTCCAGGTCTGTTAATTTATGAAATGAAAATATCAGTGCTATCACCACTAAGAAGGGATATCCTCTCCCCTAGCATATCTGTGTGTGTGTGTGTGTGTGGTCTCTAACAACATGACCAGGCCAGGGCTGTAAAGTAATGATGGAAAACCAAGGCTTTTTTTTTAAAGGTTCGGCACTTTCACCAAATTGTGCTGAAAAATGGTTAATTATGCCAGTGGTTCCCAACTTTATTTGGTTACTGAATTTTTCTCTGCTAGGACTACCCCTGAAGTACCCCTGAAGTACCCCTGACTACCCCTGACTACCCCTGAAGTACCCCCTCATGTGCATTTTATCAGGAAGCCTATGGTCTCATCAGTCTTCTTGGGTCCTAAAACCCTTGTTGGGAACCACTGCATTACGCTGAGCTTCATTATCGGATCACAATGGACATTAATGACATCTGCTGGTCAGCCATAAATAGCAACATGTGGTTATCATAGGTGTTTCTTTTTCAGTGGTAAGTCATTGGCTTTAGTAGCCTATAATCAGTACCAGTTTTGCATCATTAATCATGCTTCCCTTTTTTTCCCTTTTTCCTTCTATTTTTCAAAAACGGAATTTATGGCACTATTTAGGATGCTTGGGACAGAACCTTATACAGTACTAAAAGCACTATTTAGGATGCTTGGGACAGAACCTTATACAGTACTAAAAGCACTATTTAGGATGCTTGGGACAGAACCTTATACAGTACTAAAAGCACTATTTAGGATGCTTGGGACAGAACCTT
This sequence comes from Oncorhynchus nerka, assembly GCF_034236695.1. Classification (NCBI taxonomy): domain Eukaryota; kingdom Metazoa; phylum Chordata; class Actinopteri; order Salmoniformes; family Salmonidae; genus Oncorhynchus; species Oncorhynchus nerka. The sequence continues at coordinate 50,118,349 of NC_088412.1, read as the reverse complement.
ATACAGTACTAAAAGCACTATTTAGGATGCTTGGGACAGAACCTTATACAGTACTAAAAGCACTATTTAGGATGCTTGGGACAGAACCTTATAAAGTACTAAAAATAACACATGATTTGAACAACAGTGCAGTAAGTTTTACATAAAAACAAATTCAACATAGTGTGCCTTCAACAGGATTCAATCTCATACCCTCAAATCCCTGAATGTTCCATAGTTTCATACTCTACCTGCTAAGCTACCAGTCCAGTTAAACTTTCGTCCAAAATTCTAACCATATTTGTAAGTACGGTGTCCAGCAGTGGTTGTTGTTTGAAAAGCAGCTGGGAATCAAAGAATGCACCGGAATCACAGTGAAATCAGTGTGATCTTGCATTTTTCACATCACGGTTTTAAAAAGCACATGATCAACCAAAGCATCGGACATCATTTATGACATACTTCTGATAAAGTGATACACGCATCGGCACACTGTTTTGACGTTAGCTGCTTAGCGATTTCGACCCGTGCCTCAGAGTATCTGGTATCAAACTTAACATCACTACTGTAAAGGACTTGATTGTAAAGGACTTTATTTTACTGGATGGATTTTACTATCACAAACTCCTCAATCCTGTACTGTATCTTAACGATGAACCCTAATACATTATACTGCCATCTGGGGATGATATAACCAAAGATTAGAACATTTTATTTACATTTTTTTAGTACCTTTCTTTAACTAGGCAAGTCAATTAAGAACAAATTCTCATTTACAATTACGGCAAAAGGCCTGCTGAGGGGATGGGGGCGTGTATAAAAAATAAACATGTAGGATAAAACATCAGAACAAGAGAGACACCACAACATTACATAAAGAGAGGCCTAAGACAACTTGGCAGCAACACAACATGGCAGCAGCACAACATGGTAGCAGCACAAACATGGTACAAACCCTTGTTAGGCATAGACGACATCACGAAGGGCAAAGAGGTAGAGACAACAACACATCACGGGAAGCAGACACAAGTGTCAGTAAAAGAGTGTTCATGATTGAGTCTTTGAATGTAGAGGTGGAGATAAAACTGTACTGCTTGAGAGTTTGTTGCAGCTCGTTCCAGTCGCTAGCTGCAGCGAACTGAAAAGAGGAGCGACCCAGGGATGTGTGTGCTTTTGGGATCTTAGTCAGAACCTAACTGGCAGAACGGGTGCTGTAGGTATATCAGATAGGGGAGTGTGAGGCCTAAGAGGATTTTATAAATAAGCATGAATCAGTGGGTATTGCGCCGGGTATACAGAGATATCCAGTTTACAAATGAGTATGGAGTACAGTGATGTGTCCTATAAGGAGCATTGGTGGCAAATCTGATGGCCGAATGGTAAAGAAAATCTAGTCGCTCGAGAGTATCTCTCCCTTACGTGTCTGCAATTTGGCAGCTGGGGTTAAAAAGGAAACCAAGTCTAGATTTAACCTTAGCCTGCAGCTTGGATATGTGCTGAGAGAAGGACAGTTTACTGTCTAACCATATTACCAAGTATGGGGTGACTACCTCAAGCTCTAAACCCTCAAAGGTAGTAATCACACTGGTGGGGAGAGGGGCATTCTTCTTCCCAAACCACATGACCTTTGTTTTGGAGGTGTTCAGAAAAAGGGTAATGGCAGAGAAAGCTTGCAGGACGATAATAAAGCTTTGTTGTAGAGGGTTTAATACAAAATCTGGGGAGGGGCCAGCTGAGTATAAGACTGTATCATCTGCATATAAATGGATGAGAGAGCTTCCTACTGCCTGATCTACGTATGTTGTTGATGGAAATTGAGAAGAGCGTGGGGCCTGGGATCGAGCCTTGGGTTATTCGCTTGGTGACAGGCAGTGGCTGAGACAGCAGATGTTCTGACTTTACTCATTGCACTCTAAGAGTTTGTCAGCAAACTAGGCCAAAGACCCCTCAGAGACACCAATACTCCTTAGCCGACCCACAATAATTAAATGGTCCTCCGTATCAGAAGCTTTGGCCAAGTCAAGAAAAATAACAGCACAACATTGCTTAGAGTCAAGGGCAGTGGTGACATCATTTAGGACCTTTAAGGTTGCAGTGACTCATCCATAACCCGAGTGTAAACCAGAAAGAATACTACAGACATCAAGAAAGCCAGTTGATTATCGACACGTTTATACAACACTTTTGATAAACAGGGCAAAGATAGAAATTGGCCTATAAGAGTTAGGATCAGCTTGATCTCCCCCTTTAAATAAAGGACCGTGGCTCCCTTCCAAGCACTGGGAAGCTCCCCAGAGAGGAGAGACAGGTTTAAAAAGTGAGAGATAAGCTTGGCGATGATAGGGGCTGCAACCTTAATGAAGAAAGGATATAAACCATAGGTGTCAAACTCATTCCACGGAGAGCTGAGTGTCTGCACGTTTTCACTCTTTCCTCGTACTTGATTGATTAATTAAGGTTACTAATGAGTAAATACCTCCCCTCACCTGGTTGTCTAAGTCTTAAATACCAGCAGACACAAGGCCCTCCATGGAATGAGTTTGTCACCGATGATCTAAACCATCTGACCCAGATGTTATTTTAGGGTCAGGTTTAAGGAGCTCCTTTAGCACCTCAGACTCAGTGACCGCCTACAGGGAGAAGCTGTGTAGCAGGGCAGGGGAAAAAGAAGGAGGAACTTCAGGGCTAGTCCTATCAGAAGGGCTGGGATATGAGGAAGTGTTGGACAGGAAGCTGAGTCAAACAGGAATCCTTACATAACGAAGTGGTGTTTAAAGAGCTCAGCCATACAGTAACACATACTCTCATTAACAGTAACACATACTCTCCTTAACAGTAACACATACTCTCCTTAACAGTAACACCTACTCTCCTTAACAGTAACACATACTCTCCTTAACAGTAACACATACTCTCCTTAACAGTAACACATACTCTCCTTAACAGTAACACATACTCTCCTTAACAGTAACACATACTCTCCTTAACAGTAACACATACTCTCCTTAACAGTAACACATACTCATCCCGTCAGTTGAGGATGCCTGGTCATTCTTTAAGAGTAACTTCCTCACCATATTAGATAAGCATGCTCCGTTCAAAAAATGCAGAACTAAGAACAGATACAGCCCTTGGTTCACTCCAGACCTGACTGCCCTCGACCAGCACAAAAACATCCTGTGGCGGACTGCAATAGCATCGAACAGTCCCCGCGATATGCAACTGTTCAGGGAAGTCAGGAACCAATACACGCAGTCAGTCAGGAAAGCTAAGGCCAGCTTCTTCAGGCAGAAGTTTGCATCCTGTAGCTCCAACTCCAAAAAGTTCTGGGACACTGTGAAGTCCATGGAGAACAAGAGCACCTCCTCCCAGCTGCCCACTGCACTGAGGCTAGGGAACACAGTCACCACCGACAAATCCATGATTATCGAAAACTTCAACAAGCATTTCTCAACGGCTGGCCATGCCTTCCGCCTGGCTACTCTTACCTCGGCCAACAGCTCCGGCCCCCGCAGCTCCTCGCCCAAGCCTCTCCAGGTTCTCCTTTACCCAAATCCAGATAGCAGATGTTCTGAAAGAGCTGCAAAACCTGGACCCGTATAAATCAGCTGGGCTTGACAATCTGGACCCTCTATTTCTGAAACTATCCGCCGCCATTGTCGCAACCCCTATTACCAGCCTGTTCAACCTCTCTCTCATATCGTCTGAGATCCCCAAGGATTGGAAAGCTGCCGCAGTCATCCCCCTCTTCAAAGGGAGACACCCTGGACCCAAACTGTTACAGACCAATATCCATTCTGCCCTGCCTATCTAAGGTCTTGAAAGCCAAGTCAACAAACAGGTCATTGACCATCTCGAATCCCACCGTACCTTCTCCGCTATGCAATCTGGTTTCCGAGCCGGTCACGGGTGCACCTCAGCCACACTCAAGGTACTAAACGACATCATAACCGCCATCGATAAAAGACAGTACTGTGCAGCCGTCTTCATCGACCTTGCCAAGGCTTTCGACTCTGTCAATCACCATATTCTTATCGGCAGACTCAGTAGCCTCGGCTTTTCGGATGACTGCCTTGCCTGGTTCACCAATTACTTTGCAGACAGAGTTCAGTGTGTCAAATCGGAGGGCATGTTGTCCGGTCCTCTGGCAGTCTCTATGGGGGGTGCCACAGGGTTCAATTCTCGGGCCGACTCTTTTCTCTGTGTATATCAATGATGTTGCTCTTGCTGCGGGCGATTCCCTGATCCACCTCTCGCAGACGACACCATTCTATACACTTTTGGCCCGTCACTGGACACTGTGCTATCTAACCTCCAATCGAGCTTCAATGCCATACAACACTCCTTCCGTGGCCTCCAACTGCTCTTAAACGCTAGTAAAACCAAATGCATGATTTTCAACCGATCGCTGCCTGCACCCGCTTGCCCGACTAGCATCACCACACTGGATTGTTCCGACCTTGAATATGTGGACACCTATAAGTACCTAGGTGTCTGGCTAGACTGCAAACTCTCCTTCCAGACCCATATCAAACATCTCCAATCGAAAATCAAATCAAGAGTCGGCTTTCTATTCCGCAACAAAGCCTCCTTCACTCACGCTGCCAAGCTTACCTAGTAAAACTGACTATCCTACCGATCCTCGACTTGGCGATGTCATCTACAAAATGGCTTCCAACACTCTTCTCAGCAAACTGGATGCAGTTTATCACAGTGCCATCCGTTTTGTCACTAAAGCACCTTATACTACCCACCACTGCGACTTGTATGCTCTAGTCGGCTGGCCCTCTACATATTCGTCGCCAGACCCACTGGCTCCAGGTCATCTACAAGGCCATGCTAGGCAAAGCTCCGCCTTATCTCAGCTCACTGGTCACGATGGCAACACCCATCCGTAGCACGCGCTCCAGCAGGTGTATCTCATTGAGCATCCCCAAAGCCAACACCTCATTTGGCCAGCCTTTCGTTCCAGTACTCTGCTGCCTGTGACTGGAGCAATTGCAAAAATCGCTGAAGTTGGAGACTTTATCTCCCTCACCAACTTCAAACATCAGCTATCTGAGCAGCTAACCGATCGCTGCAGCTGTACATAATCTATTGGTAAATAGCCCACCCATTTTCACCTACCTCATCCCCACAGTTTTTATTTATTTACTTTTCTGCTCTTTTGCACACAAATATCTCTACCTGTACATGATCATCTGATCATTTATCACTCCAGTGTTAATCTGCAATATTGTAATTATTCGCCTACCTCCTCATGCCTTTTGCACACATTGTATATAGACCCCCCCTTTTTTTTCTCTCTACTGTGTTATTGACTTGTTAATTGTTTACTCCATGTGTAACTCTGTGTTGTCTGATCACTCTGCTATGCTTTATCTTGGCCAGGTCGCAGTTGCAAATGAGAACCTGTTCTCAACTAGCCTACCTGGTTAAATAAAGGTGAAATAAAAATAAATAAAAAAATAAAATAAAAAAATACTCTCCTTAACAGTAACACATACTCTCCTTAACAGTAACACATACTCCTTAACAGTAACACATACTCTCCTTAACAGTAACACATACTCTCCTTAACAGTAACACCTACTCTCCTTAACAGTAACACATACTCTCCTTAACAGTAACACCTACTCTCCTTAACAGTAACACCTACTCTCCTTAACAGTAACACATACGCTCCTTAACAGTAACAACCACATAATCAACATTAAGGGACATGGCCAGCTGAGAGCTGGGTTTATTCTTCAGGTCTCTTACCAGTTTCCAGAACCCATTGGGGTTAGACCCCCAGAGAGAGGACTGCTTCGTCCAAGTAACTAACTTCAGACGAATACACTGAGCACGCTTCTTTCTCATTTACCTGCATTACTTTGCGTGCCGAGCCTCTTGTCAAATGGTTGAGGTGACGCTGTCAAATCAAGGTTGAACCAGGGGTTGAACCTGTATTTAATTAACATTTTCTTTGTGGGGATGTGCTTGTTAACAATAACACTGAAAATATTAAAAAGTAGGCGTCGTCAGCAGAGGGGTTCAAGCTGATTCTATAACAATTTCCACAGGCTGATTCTATAACAATTTCCACAGGCTGATTCTATAACAATTTCCACAGGCTGATTCTATAACAATTTCCACAGCCTGATTCTATAACAATTTCCACAGGCTGATTCTATAACAATTTCCACAGCCTGATTCTATAACAATTTCCACAGGCTGATTCTATAACAATTTCCACAGGCTGATTCTATAACAATTTCCACAGGCTTGCCTTTCCACAGGTCATATCCAGGTTATCCCCCCCCCTGCACTGTTATTACACCACTGTTAAACCAATTGTGTGTGTAAAACCATCAGTGACACCAAAGGAATAATAAATAACAGAATAAAAACGTTAAGTGCCATCATCAACACAGGTCTATTAAATATGAAATGAAAACGTCCGCTCTATCATCCCTATGAAGGACTCTCCTCTCCCCTAGCGTATCATGTGTGTGTGTGTGTGTGTGTGTGTGTGTGTGTGTGTGTGTGTGTGTACCAGGGGAGAGGGGGGAATGATTACATTTCTATTAATGAGAGAGGTAATAAAGGCTTGTGTGTGTGTGTTCACCTCCACATCCTCGACCATACAGTATGTGTGTGTGTGTGTGTGTGTGTGTGTGTGTGTGTGTGTGTGTGTGTGTGGAACGTGAATTGAAAGTGCATTGAATATGTGGCAGCACACACTATAAATTAGGGTTAGGCGTAGCCAGGCTGCCAGAGGCCCAAGCCAGAGGACCTATTCATCTTCAACAGAATCCCCCCCAACACACCACCCCACTCCACCTCCTTCCACCCCAGCCCACTTCACCTCCTTCCACCCCAGCCCACTCCACCTCCTTCCACCCCAGCCCACTTCACCCAACTGACCATAGATCCCCCTTCCACACACGTAATCAAATTAATTAACATTCCTAAAATCCTATCTTTAATATATCCTTAGTGGTCAGCAGAAACAGTAGAGCGAGGACGGAGAGAGCTCTCCCTCCCTCTCTCCTCCACAATGGAGGAAGAGATGGAAGGGTGATATGAGGAAGCTAGGAAACGAAAAACAGACTTGTTTTCCATATAGGCCTGCTTCTATAAATACACTATCAAAATGATACATTATGTCTTATCTCTAGCAACTTTAAAACAAAAGAAAAAGTCTAAAACCTATCATACAAGACATCATCAAATCCTCTCCTCCATTGTCACTCACTGCTCTGCTCCGCAGCTGTGGAGTTTATTTTGGATCAGCTAGGCGTCTCCTCTCCTCCTGTCTCACCTTTTAATGTATTAATATACGAATCCTGTCACCCCAGCCCAGACAGCGCAAAGCAGCGTTAGTACTGCAGGTGTACCTGCTAATGAATTCATTTCAGAAGATGCTCACAGAGATGATTAATTCATCGCAAGTTAGCTCCTCTCCCTCTCTTCCCATGGCCTCTGGGCACCCTGTGGCCCCTCACCTCATTCTTCCTCACCCTGTGTGTGTGTGTATGTGTGTGTGTGTGTGTGTGTGTGTGTGTGTGTGTGTGCCCCGAGATAACCCCACTCACCATGGTATTAACACCCCCGCCCTCTCACTCTCCTTCCCTCCTCTCCCTCCCTCCCTCACTCCTTAGGGATGTCTTGCTCTGGTGGGTGACAATAGGCAAACAGATTTATTAATTAGACATATGGATACTTCTGAGAGCTAATTGCTTTATTAACACCATGCTTCTCTCTTTCTTTCGCTCGTTCTTTTCTCTCTCTTTTATCTCTTTCACTCCCATTATATTGTTCTCATGTTGAATTGATTGGATTGATTGATTGTTGATGTTATTTTGAGAAGCAACAGCTGTACTTTTGAAATGAAGAAGGGAACAGGAAGAATGGAAGAGGGAGAAATGGATATAAAGGGAGAAAGAGTAAGAATTATGGACAGAGAGATTGAGAAAGAGAGACAGACAGAGAGAGATAGAGAGTGACTGTAGCAAGATGGCGCCGACAGAGATGGTCACCTCGCTTCAAGTCCTTAGGAAACTATGCAGTAATTAGGTGTTTTATGTATTACTTCTTACATTGTTAGCCTAGAACATCTAAAGTGTTATTACATACAGCCGGAGAGAACTATTGGATGTAAGAGTGACGTCAACTTACCAACATTACGACCAGGAACACGACTTTCCCGGAGCGGATCCTTTGTTCAGACCTCCATCCTGGACATTGGATCTAATGCCAGAGGGCGACCCAAAACAACATTGTCGCAGACGGAGCGGCCTCCTGATCAGACTTAGAAGGCGAGCACACCTTCCACCACTTCCGAGCATATTACTCGCCAATGTTCAGTCTTTAGACAACAAGGAAGACGAAATTAGGGCACGAGTTATCTTCCAGAGAGACATCAGAGATTGTAACATTCTCTGTTTCACGGAAACATGGCTCACTCGGGATATGTTGTCAGAGTCGGCACAGCCACCCGGTTTCTTCATGCATCGCGCTGACAGAAACTAACATTTTTCTGGTAAGAAGGATGGGGGTGTATGGCTCATGTTTAACAACTCATGGTGTAATCATAACAATATACAGGAACTCAAGTCCTTTTGTTCACCTGACCTAGAATTCCTTACACTCAAATGCCGACCTCATTATCTCCCAAGAGAATTATCTTCGATTATAGTCACAGCCGTGTATATCCCCCCCAAGCAGATACCTCGACGGCCCTGAAAGAACTTCACTTGACTAAATGTAAACTGGAAACCACATACAATGGGGCAAAAAAGTATTTAGTCAACCACCAATTGTGCAAGTTCTCCCACGTAAAAAGATGAGAGAGGCCTTTAATTTTCATAGGTACACTTCAACTATGACAGACAAAATTAGAAAAAAAATCAGAAAATCACATTGTAGGATTTTTAATGAATTTATTTGCAAATTATGGTGGAAAATAAGTATTTGGTCACCTACAAACAATATTTCTGGCTCTCACAGACCTGTAACTTTTTTTAAAAGAGGCTCCTCTGTCCTCCACTCGTTACCTGTATTAATGGCACCTGTTTGAACTTGTTATCAGTATAAAAGACACCTGTCCACAACCTCAAACAGTCACACTCCAAACTCCACTATGGCCAAGACCAAAGAGCTGTCAAAGGACACCAGAAACAAAATTGTAGACCTGCACCAGGCTGGGAAGACTGAATCTGCAATAGGTAAGCAGCTTGGTTTGAAGAAATCAACTGTGGGAGCAATTATTAGGAAATGGAAGACATACAAGACCACTGATAATCTCCCTCGATCTTGGGCTCCACGCAAGATCTCACCCCGTGGGGTCAAAATGATCACAAGAACAGTGAGCAAAAATCCCAGAACCACAACGGGGGGACCTAGTGAATGACCTGCAGAGAGCTGGGACCAAAGTAACAAAGCCTACCATCAGTAACACACTACGCCACCAGGGACTCAAATCCTGCAGTGCCAGACGTGTCCTGCTGTTTAAGCCAGTACATGTCCAAGCCCGTCTGAAGTTTGCTAGAGAGCATTTGGATGATCCAGAAGAAGATTGGGAGAATGTCATATGGTCAGATGAAACCAAAATATAACTTTTTGGTAAAAACTCAACTCATCGTGTTTGGAGGACAAAGAATGCCGAGTTGCATCCAAAGAACACCATACCTACTGTGAAGCATTTTTATTTTATTTTTTTATTTCACCTTTATTTAACCAGGTAGGCTAGTTGAGAACAAGTTCTCATTTGCAACTGCGACCTGGCCAAGATAAAGCATAGCAGTGTGAACAGACAACACAGAGTTACACATGGAGTAAACAATTAACAAGTCAATAACACAGTAGAAAAAAAAATGGGCAGTCTATATACAATGTGTGCAAAAGGCATGAGGAGGTAGGCGAATAATACAATTTTGCAGATTAACACTGGGGTGATAAATGATCAGATGGTCATGTACAGGTAGAGATATTGGTGTGCAAAAGAGCAGAAAAGTAAATAAATAAATAAAAAAAACAGTATAAAAACAGTATGGGAATGAGGTAGGTGAAAATGGGTGGGCTATTTACCAATAGACTATGTACAGCTGCAGCGATCGGTTAGCTGCTCGGATAGCTGATGTTTGAAGTTGGTGAGGGAGATAAAAGTCTCCAACTTCAGCGATTTTTGCAGTTCGCATTGGGGTGGAAACATCATGCTTTGGGGCTGTTTTTCTGCAAAGAGACCAGGACGACTGATCCGTGTAACGGAAAGAATGAATGGGGCCATGTATCGTGAGATTTTCAGCAAGGGCATTGAAGATGAAACGTGGCTGGGTCTTTCAGCATGACAATGATCCCAAACACACTGCCCGGGCAACGAAGAAGTGGCCTAGTCAGTCTCCAGATCTCAACCCCATAGAAAATCTTTGGAGGGAGTTGAAAGTCTGTGTTGCCCAGCAACAGCCCCAAAACATCACTGCTCTAGAGGAGATCTGCATGGAGGAATGGGCCAAAATACCAGCAACAGTGTGTGAAAACCTTGTGAAGACTTACAGAAAACGTTTGACCTCTATCATTGCCAACGAAGGGTATATAACAAAAGTATTGAGATAAACTTTTGTTATTGACCAAATACTTATTTTGTCCCACTGAGTTTATTAGGAAGTGCATTGGAGATGTTATACGCACTCTGACTATTAAAACATTTCCCTAACCAGGAACCATCCATCATTTGTGCATCCGCACAAAACTGAACTGCATTTAATCATGGCAATGCTACTGGAAACATGACCGAATACAAACAGTGTAGTTATTCCCTCCGCAATCAAACAAGCAAACTAGAGTCGCAATTCAACGGCTCAAAATTAGACATATGTGGCAGGGTCTACAGATAATCATGGATTACAAAAATAAAACCAGCCCCGTCGCAGACATTAACGTCTTTTTCCCAGACAAATTAAACACGCGCGCTTTGAGGACACACAGGGCCACCGACACGGCCCGCTACCAAAAGACTGTGGGCTCTTCTTCTTCATGGCCGACGTGAGTAAAACATTTAAACGTGTTTACCCTCGCAGGGCTGCTGGCCCAGACGGCATCCCTAGCTGCGTCCTAAGAACATTGCAGACCTGCTGGCTGGTGTGTTTATGGACATATTCAATCTCTCCCTATCCCAGTCCCGGCCACAATTGTTCCTTTTCGCAAGAAAGCTAAGGTAACTGAACTAAATGACTATCGCCCCGTAGCGCTCACCGCTGTCATCATGAAGTGCTTTGAGAGACTAGTCGAGGATCATATCACCTCCACCCTACCTGATACCCTAGACCCACTCCAATTTGCTTACGCCCTAAAAGGTCCACAGACGATGCAATCGCCATCACACTGCACAGTGCTGTTCATTGACTACAGCTCAGAAGTTAACACCATATTACCCTCCAAAATCATCATTAAGCTTGAGACCCTGGGTCTCGACCCAGCCCCATGCAACTGGGTCCTGGACTTTCTGACGGGCCGCCCTCAGGTGGTGAGAGTAGGTAACAACATTTCCACCCCGCTGATCCTCAACACTGGGGCCCCACGCCCTCAGGTGGTGAGAGTAGGTAACAACATTTCCACCCTGCTGATCCTCAACACTGGGGGCCCCACAAGGGTGCGTTCTGAGCCCTCTCCTGTACTCCCTGTTCACCCATGACTGCGTGGCCACGCACGCCTCCTATTCAATCGTAAAGTTTGCATACGACACAACAATGGTAGGCTTGATTGCCAACAATGACAAGAAAGTCTACAGGGAGGAGGTGAGGGCCCTCGGAGTGTGGCGTCAGGAAAATAACCTCTCACTCAATGTCAACAAAACATAGGAGATGATCATGGACAGGAAACAGTAGAGGGATCACCCCCATTATTTAAGAATAACAGTTACATGTAGTGGAGTTACTTTTAGTAATTTCCATATTAATTCAACATTTACCAATAATGATTTTGGGCAACATCCATATATATGGAACAGTAGTGGAGAAGGTGGAAAGTTTTAAGTTCCTCGGCGTACAAATCAAGGACGAACTGGTGAAGAAGACACAACAGCGCCTCTTCAACCTCAGGAGGCTGAAGAAATGTGGCTTGTCACCTAAAACCCTCACAACCTGGTACGGTAACTGCACAACGCATCACTGGGGGCAAACTATCTGCCCTCCAGGACACATACAGCACCTTCCTCACAGGAAGGCCAAAAAGATCATCAAGGACAACAACCACCCGAGTGTCTGCATGTTCACCCCGCTATCATCCAGAAGGCGAGGTCAGTACAGGTGCATCTAAGCTGGGAACGAGAGACTGAAAAACAGCTTCTATCTCAAGGTTATCAGACTGTTAAACAGGGAGGCTGCCAACATACAGTGTCAAATCACTGACCACTTTAATAAATTGATTTAATAAAGGTATCACTAGTCACATCTTGCATTACTCATCTCATATGTATATACTGTATTTTATACCATCTATCGCATCTTGCCTATGTCGCATGGCCATCGCACAATCCATATACGTATATGCACATATTCTTATTCCACACCCTTACATTGTGTGTATAACGTAGTCGTTATAGTGAATTTGTTAGATTACTTGTAAGATATTACTGCACTGTCGGAACTAGAAGCA
>NC_088412.1:50093231-50103231 GCF_034236695.1 Oncorhynchus nerka | reverse complement strand
AATTAATAGCAATACCCTTCATTCACTCCAGCTCTATGCTCCCCTCTACCCCCTCACCCCTCACTCCTCCTCCATCCCCATCAAAATGCCCCGATTAGCCTTCTGACCATTTCATTAATTAGGCACATCACTTAATTATGACAAATTGCATTACGGCCTCAGCGTTCAGAGCTACGCCAGGTTCGGTAACAATTTGATTTGAGTGAGAAGAGGAGATGGGATGAAGGGGAGTTCGGATGGAGATGGGGGGGGGTTTATTGAGCGGAAAGAGACATATGATGAGATTAATAATAATCAGAGCAGCGGGAACTGGCCATGAACAGGGGCAAGGGGGAGGAGGGGGAGATGAGATGAAGATGGGGGAGAGAGGAGGGCGGGCGGAGTGGTGGGTAGAGATGGATCAAATTAGGTTTTTCTCTTCTCATTAGGATCCAAAGAATAAAGTGATAGTAATGGAGAGAGGGGGGATGTGTGTAAGTGTGTGTGTGTGTGTGTGTGTGTGTGTGTGTGTGTGTGTGTGTGTGTGTGTGTGTGTGTGTGTGTGTGTGTGTGTGTGTGTGTGTGTGTGTGTGTGTTAGGTAGTGGTGGTTTTGCACAGTTTTGTATTGTATTACCATCCAATGCTTTGCCACCATTTTATACACAAGTTAAGATTATCATCAAATAGAATGTGGTTTATATTTCTCTCTCTCTCTTATTGTAGAAGAGCCAGGTTCAGAGTCTGAAGTGTTGATTATCTCAATCTCTTCATTGTTCTCTCATGGTTCCATTCAAAGTGAAATGACCAGAGGACGAAGATAAATGGCTAATGTCAGCCGCTACGACTAATACAAACACCAACTAATGTCAAATCAAATCCCAGGATGAGTAGCTGCTGTTTTTACAACAGCTAATGGGGATCCTAATAAAAATACACCATTTAGCCGATGTCATAGCGGATGCAGCAAAATGCTTGTGTTACTAGCTCCTAACAGACAAAAAATGTCAAACACGTACACCAAAAAATTATCAAAAACTAGAAACAAGAAATCACGATTGTCAGAGCGAATCCAGTTAACAACCCAAATAAAACCGCATTACATAGTCGCACAAACGCAATCAATGTGCATATACACCAAACATATAGACCAAGGATAATATGTGCAGCACTAGATATATTACAGTGAGTCGAGAATCCAGTGAAGAAATAAACAGTGTAACAAAATGCAATGTACAGTAGTAGCTACATTACAATGAGCTATGTCAAGAATACAGTATATGAATATACACCGTGTGAAGAACAGTATAGAAGAAATGGTCCAGTGTGTAATGTCTCTATATACAGGTAACTGACAAAATAAAGAAAAAACAACAACAAGTGTGTTAATAGAACATTGGGCCACAAGCCTGAACAGCTTCAATGTACCTTGGCATCTTGGCAAAGACTCTACAAATGTCTGGAACTCTATTGGATGCACCTTGGCATAGACTCTACAAATGTCTGGAACTCGATTGGATGCACCTTGGCATAGACTCTACAAATGTCTGGAACTCTATTGGATGCACCTTGGCATAGACTACAAATGTCTGGAACTCTATTGGATGCACCTTGGCATAGACTCTACAAATGTCTGGAACTCTATTGGATGGATGCGACACCATTGTTCCACCATAAATTCCATCTTTTGGAGTTTTGTTGGAAAACACTGTTTCGGCGCCTCTCTAGAATCTTGCATAAGTGCTCAAATCGGGTTGAGATCTGGTGACTGAGACGGCCAAGGCATATGGTTTACATCATTTTCATGCTCATCAAACCATTCAGTGACCCATCGTGCCCTGTGGATGGGGGCATTGTCATCCTATGGGGGCATAGCCATGAAAGACAACATAATAGCCTGCCCAGCATTTTTATACACGACCCTAAGCGTGATGAGATGTTTATTACTCAATTAACCAAGGAACCACACCTGTGTGGAAGCACCAGCTTTCAAAATATTTTATATCCCTCAAGTGTTTCCATTATTTTGGCAGTTACCTTACATGAGCGTATGTGTATGTGCGTGTGTTTGTGAGTATGGGTGTATGTTTGTGTGTGAATGTGTTTGTGAGTACAGGACTCTGTGTGTTTGTATAGGTTTTGTGTGAGTGAGTCTTTGTCTCTTACTACAGTCTGGCCTGGAGATAGAAGCTGTTTTTCCTGGCTTTGATGCACCTGTACTGTCTCTGTCTGCTAGATGGTAGACAGAGACAGTACTTGGCCTTCCTTTGACACCAAGTGCGGAAATATCCTGGAGGACAGGCAGCCTGCCCTGGGTGATGCATTGGGCTGACCGCACCACCCTCTGTAGAGCCATTTGGTTCAAAGGCGGTGCAGTTGCCAGACCAGGCGGCAATGCAGCCTGAATGCTCTCAATTGTACATCTGCAAAAGTTTGTGAGGGGCATGACAAATTTCTTCAGCTGCCTGAGTTTATAGAGGTGCTGTTGCGCCTTCTTCATCATTGTGTTGGTGTGGTGGGACCATTTCAGGTCTTCAGTGATAAAGCTTTTGACCCTCTCAAATAAAATAAAATGAAAATATGTGTCGAGTCAAATGCTTACTTCCGGGCTTTTCCCCAACAACGAAGAGAGTGAGGAAATAAAATAATAATAGAAAAGTACTAACTCATAGTAATAATATAATAATACAATGAGTAATGATAACATGGCTATATACACAGGATACCAGTACCGAGTAGATGTGCAGGGGTACAAGGTAATTGAGGTAGATATGTACATATAACTAAGAATAAAGTGACTAGACAACAGGATAGATAATAAACAGTAGCACAGGCATATGTGATGAGTCAAAACAGTTTGTGAGAAATGTTTCAATGCACATAGTCCGTAGTAGTAGCTATTTGGTTAAATATTTAACTAACGATTTAGCAGTCTGCCCCATTGATGTGGGTGGGGGAGCGCTCCCTCCTCTGTCTCCTGTAATCCACATTCAGCTCCTTTGTTATTTTTTATGTTGAGGGAGAGGTTATTTTCCTGCCACCACTCTGCCAGGGCCGTCTCGTTGTTGGTAATAAGGCCTACCACTACCGTGTCGTCAGCAAACTGATTGAGTTGGAGTCATGCATAGCAACACTGTCATTGGTAAACAGGAAGTAAACGAGGGGGTTGACACCCCTGGAAGGTCCCGGTGTTGAGGATCAGCGTCGCGGAGGTGTTGTTGCCTACCCTCACCACATGAGGTCACCAGGAAGTTACCTACCCTCACCACATGAGGTCACCAGGAAGTTACCTACCCTCACCACATGAGGTCACCAGGAAGTTACCTACCCTCACCACATGAGGTCATCAGGAAGTTTACTACCGACCCTCACCACATGAGGTCACCAGGAAGTTTACGACCCTCACCACATGAGGTCACCAGGAAGTTTACGACCCTCACCACATGAGGTCACCAGGAAGTTTACGACCCTCACCACATGAGGTCACCAGGAAGTTTACTACCCTCACCACATGAGGTCACCAGGAAGTTTACTACCCTCACCACATGAGGTCACCAGGAAGTTTACGACCCTCACCACATGAGGTCACCAGGAAGTTGCCTACCCTCACCACATGAGGTCACCAGGAAGTTGCCTACCCTCACCACATAAGGTCACCAGGAAGTTTACGACCCTCACCACATGAGGTCACCAGGAAGTTTACTACCGACCCTCACCACATGAGGTCGCCAGGAAGTTTACGACCCTCACCACATGAGGTCATCAGGAAGTTGCCTACCCTCACCACATGAGGTCACCAGGAAGTTGCCTACCCTCACCACATGAGGTCACCAGGAAGTTGCCTACCCTCACCACATGAGTTCACCAGGAAGTTACCTACCCTCACCACATGAGTCACCAGGAAGTTACCTACCCTCACCACATGAGGTCACCAGGAAGTTACCTACCCTCACCACATGAGGTCACCAGGAAGTTTACGACCCTCACCACATGAGGTCACCAGGAAGTTACCTACCCTCACCACATGAGGTCACCAGGAAGTTGCCTACCCTCACCACATGAGGTCACCAGGAAGTTGCCTACCCTCACCACATGAGGTCACCAGGAAGTTGCCTACCCTCACCACATGAGGTCACCAGGAAGTTTACGACCCTCACCACATGAGGTCACCAGGAAGTTGCCTACCCTCACCACATGAGTCACCAGGAAGTTGCCTACCCTCACCACATGAGGTCACCAGGAAGTTGCCTACCCTCACCACATGAAGTCACCAGGAAGTTTTACGACCCACATGCACAGGGAGAGTTTCAGAATAAGGGCCCTGGGCTTAGTGACAAGCTTGGAGGGCACAATGGTGTTGAAAGCAGAGCTGTAGTCGATGAACAGCATCCTTACATAGGTATCCCTATTTTCAAGGTGGGAGGGGCCGTGTGGAGTGCAATTGAGATTGCATAGTCTTTGGATCTGTTAGGGCGGTATGCAAATGGTTTGAAATGACTGCCATTGGTTCTTGCAGAGATGAAGCCTATGATGTATATTTTTAGGGCGATGTGTGTTGCGTTAGTAGCTAGTTAAATTGCGGTAATATTTGACAGTGAGGGAGGTGAGTGGTTTGTGAATGCAGTAAATGGGGGATATGAACCATGGGATAGATCGATATGGTGGTGATTGCCGTGACGAATCCAGAAGAGGATGTTTAATGTCTCAATTCTGTGACACTTCACACACTCCATGTGTTTTAAGTACACAAGCTAGTCCTCGGCATGCTCTAAACTCACTGGCATCTTTAGCTTCACTATCATTATTTCCAGTACACAAGCTAGTCCTCGGCATACTCTAAACTCACTGGCATCTTTAGCTTCACTATCATTATTTCCAGTACACAAGCTAGTCCTCGGCATACTCTAAACTCACTGGCATCTTTAGCTTCACTATCATTATTTCCAGTACACAAGCTAGTCCTCGGCATACTCTAAACTCACTGGCATCTTTTAGCTTCACTATCATTATTTAAACTCTTTCTAAACTCACTGGCATCTTTAGCTTCACTATATTTCCATTATTTAAACTCACTGGCATCTTTAGCTTCACTATCATTATTTCCAGTACACAAGGCATACTCTAAACTCACTTGCATCTTTACTTCTAAACTCACTGGCATCTTTAGCTTCACTATCATTATTTCCAGTACACAAGCTAGTCCTCGGCATCTAAACTCACTGGCATCTTTAGCTTCACTATCATTATTTCCAGTACACAAGCTAGTCCTCGGCATCTAAACTCACTGGCATCTTTAGCTTCACTATCATTATTTCCAGTACACAAGCAAGTCCTCGGCATCTAAACTCAGCATCTTTAGTACACAAGCTAGTCCTCACATCTAAACTCACTGGCATCTTTAGCTTCACTATCATTATTTCCAGTACACAAGCTAGTCCTCGGCATCTAAACTCACTGGCATCTTTAGCTTCACTATCATTATTTCCAGTACACAAGCTAGTCCTCTAAACTCACTGGCATCTTTAGCTTCACTACATTATTTCAGTCCTCGGCACTCTAAACTCACTGGCATCTTTAGCTTCACTATCATTATTTCCAGTACACAAGCTAGTCCTCGGCATCTAAACTACTCTAAACTCACTGGCATCTTTAGCTTCACTATCATTATTTCCAGTACACAAGCTAGTCCTCGGCATCTAAACTCACTGGCATCTTTAGCTTCACTATCATTATTTCCAGTACACAAGGTAGTCCTCGGCATACTCTAAACTCACTGGCACTGGCTCTTTAGCTTCACTATCATTATTTCCAGTACACTCACTGGCAAGCTAGTCCTCGGCATCTAAACTCACTGGCATCTTTAGCTTCACTATCATTATTTCCAGTACACAAGCTAGTCCTCGGCATCTAAACTCACTGGCATCTTTAGCTTCACTATCATTATTTCCAGTACACAAGCTAGTCCTCGGCATACTCTAAACTCACTGGCATCTTTAGCTTCACTATCATTATTTCCAGTACACAAGCTAGCATCTAAACTCACTGGCATCTTTAGCTTCACTATCATTATTTCCAGTACACAAGCTAGTCCTCGGCATACTCTAAACTCACTGGCATCTTTAGCTTCACTATCATTATTTCCAGTACACAAGCTAGTCCTCGGCATACTCTAAACTCACTGGCATCTTTAGCTTCACTATCATTATTTCCAGTACACAAGCTAGTCCTCGGCATACTCTAAACTCACTGGCATCTTTAGCTTCACTATCATTATTTCCAGTACACAAGCAAGTCCTCGGCATCTAAACTCACTGGCATCTTTAGCTTCACTATCATTATTTCCAGTACACTCTAAACTCAGCTAGTCCAGTCGCTACATCTAAACTCACTGGCATCTTTAGCTTCACTATCATTATTTCCAGTACACAAGCTAGTCCTCGGCATCTAAACTCACTGGCATCTTTAGCTTCACTATCATTATTTCCAGTACACAAGCTAGTCCTCGGCATCTAAACTCACTGGCATCTTTAGCTTCACTATCATTATTTCCAGTACACAAGCTACACTCTAAACTCACTGGCATCTTAGCTTCACTATCATTATTTCCAGTACACAAGCTAGTCCTCGGCATCTAAACTCACTGGCATCTTTAGCTTCACTATCATTATTTCCAGTACACAAGCTAGTCCTCGGCATCTAAACTCACTGGCATCTTTAGCTTCACTATCATTATTTCCAGTACACAAGCTAGTCCTCGGCATACTCTAAACTCACTGGCATCTTTAGCTTCACTATCATTATTTCCAGTACACAAGCTAGTCCTCGGCATCTAAACTCACTGGCATCTTTAGCTTCACTATCATTATTTCCAGTACACAAGGTAGTCCTCGGCATACTCTAAACTCACTGGCATCTTTAGCTTCACTATCATTATTTCCAGTACACAAGCTAGTCCTCGGCATACTCTAAATTCACTGGCATCTTTAGCTTCACTATCATTATTTCCAGTTTTTGTTTAGTTTTTGGTTGTCTTTTAATCCATTCTATGACAGCCTCATCACTCACAAAATCATGACGGGAAAGGGTTGTGACAGTGTTGGTGTGATGTTGTGTGGACGTTATCACACCATGGCAGCTTCAGGCTAATGTTGTCACAACGTTATGAAGTCATGCTAGGCTAAATCTGTAGAAAGTGAGCTGAGGGGATCAGACTGAGGGGTGTCAGGGGGGAGAGGGGAGAGGGTCAGGTGGTTGGCCCGGGGGGTAGGCGTATATATGTGTCTGTGTCCCTTTCATCCTCCTCACTCTTAAGTTCCCCACCTCCAGGCACACACACACACACACACACACATATACACAACCCTCTCCATCCAATCTTTCTCTTTTTGTCAACTACCCCAGGCCCTTGGTGCAAGGAGACTTGGTCCACCAGGAGAGGAGAAAAGGGTACTTTGTAACTATTCTACATTCAGTACCCCAAAGTGCATTAGAACGGTGATTCTGCCTGCTAACCAGCCTCCTTCATGCCTATGCTATAGCCCTATTTAGCATAATTCATAGTTGACACCATCCACTCCCCCAACACACAGCATGCTATTCATATGGGCATGATCACATTGGTCTGTGGCCACAGGGTATGGTGAGGGGGAGGCGTACTGTAAGTGTGTGTATACAGTATGGATAAAGACTGATCTCCTTTAGCTATTCTGCTTGAAATTAGAATCTCCCTTTGTAAAGGAAATGATCTGCACGATTTACAGGGCCGGTTTCTTGGACACAGATTAGGCCTAGTCCTGGACGAAATTGTAAGGACTAGGATTAATCTTTGTCTAGGAAACTGGACAAAGAGAAGGGTAGGCAGCTATACCACGTATCCTCAAACTATACCACGTGTCATTCTACCAAACTGCTGTGTACAACAAAAAGTACTATAGCCAATCTTCAGTATGTCCTCAATGCTACACAGAATAATTATGGGCCGCATAGTACCAAACGCCCATTACGTGATGTCTTCGCCAAAGAATTACTACTAAAACAACTGTATTATTATTGTCATAAGACTGCAGTGCAATAAGAGGCATTAAATAAGCAGTTATTTCCACGCTAGTTCATTGAAGACCATTTCTCATCTTGAAGAAGCGTCATTATAGTGCCTTATTACTTTATGGATAGATTTTATATTCCTTATAGATTGATTTATTGTTTATGCATTTAAATAAGCTCCACATCACCCACTGAGGTGAGAGAGAATCCACCACAGGGTCTTAACCGTGTGTAAATTTAAATGAACCCATATTCATACAGTTTCTTGACTGTCCAGCTCGCTAATTTACATTTGAGATTTTAGTCATTTAGTCAAAGCTCTTATCTGGAGCGACTTACAGTTAGTGCATTCATTATAAGATAGCTAGGTGGGACAACCACATATGACAGTCACAGTAAGTAAAATGTTCCTCTATAAAGTAGCTATCGGGAAAGTCAGAGCTGGTATGGGGGCAAAACGTGAAGTGTGAGTGTTAGTTCACAAACCATCAAAAACATGCAGGGTGGGGAGTGGGCCCTTCAGACCACGTTGAAGATTGAATGCGGCCCCCAGGGGAGAAATGAGTTCGACACCCCTAGGTTACTGTTTGGGACAGGGTTAAGAAAACTTGACCTTCGGATCCAGAGTCATAGGTTAGGCCTATCCACTTCCCCCGTTCACAACGCCCTGGCAAAACCCAAGCCAAGTTCATGGTAATAGTGCTTACTGTTGCCCATAGGCATTACTTGACATGGACAGAGATTCAATTCCGTCAATCTTGCTGGATCTGGCTGGAATTGAAAATGAGATGTTGAATGTTTCTTTAAAAATATACAGTGGGGAGAACAAGTGTTTGATATACTGCTGATATTTGCAGGGTTTCCTACTTACAAAGCATGTAGAGGTCTGTCATTTTTTATCATAGGTACACTTCAACTGTGAGAGACAGAATCTAAAACAAAATCCAGAAAATCACATTGTATGATTTTTAAGTAATTAATTAGCATTTTATTGCATGCCGGGGCGGCAGGGTAGCCTAGTGGTTAGAGCGTTGGACTAGTAACCGGAAGGTTGCAAGTTCAAATCCCCGAGCTGACAAGGTACAACTCTGTCGTTCTGCCCCTGAACAGTGTCACGAATCCCGCTTCCTGAGTCTGTGTTTGCCTGTGTTTCTGTCCTGGAGTGTGTTTCCGGTGTCCTGGAACGCACCCTGTCTGGTTGCCGGGGGAATTAGCTTGTTGGGGAGATCGATGTTCACCCGCACCTGTATCCCATCAGTAATCTGCACACCTGTCCTGATCATCACCTCTCCCCTTCAAAAGCTCTGACCTGACATCCATTCCCTGCTGGATCGTTAGCCATGAACAGTATGTTGTGCCATAGTATCAGCCTCAAGTTGGATAGAATTTGTTTTGTTGTTTTTTACATATTGCTTGCCTTAAACTTACCTCCGTTTGTTCTGTCTTCAGTTCACTCACCCGGATCATTTACCCCATTCCCGCCTGGTCGTCGGAGGATTCCGCTACCCCATTGGATCCACCTATTTACTCCCATCAACTCACCACCGCTTCCCGCTACGCCACCTGGATATATCTACCCATTCACATTCACTTGTAAATAAATACTCACCTTCTTCCTACTCTCCTTGTCCTGGTCTGCTTCTGGGTTCGATTTTGAAAGAACGTGACAACAGGCAGTTAACCCACTGTTCCTAGGCCATCATTGAAAATAAGAATTTGTTCTTAACTGACTTGCCTAGTTAAATAAAGGTAAAATAAAAAAATGTGATCACCCACCAACCAGTAAGAGTTCTGGCTCTCACAGACCTGTTAGTTTTTCTTTAATAAGCCCTCCTGTTCTCCACTCATTACCTGTATTAACTGCACCTGTTTGAACTCGTTACTCGTATAAAAGACACCTGTCCACACACTCAATCAAACAGACTCCAACCTCTCCACAATGGCCAAGACCAGAAAGCTGTGTAAGGACATCAGGGCTAA
>NC_088412.1:50075731-50088231 GCF_034236695.1 Oncorhynchus nerka | reverse complement strand
TGTGGTGGTGTTACCTCCCTAACCATCTCGCCCCCTCTCCTTCTCTGAGATGTGGTGGTGTTACCTCCTAACCATCTCGCCCCCTCTCCTTCTCTGAGATGTGGTGGTGTTACCTCCTAACCATCTCGCCCCTCTCCTTCTCTGAGATGTGGTGGGGTTACCTCCTAACCATCTCGCCCCTCTCCTTCTCTGAGATGTGGTGGCGTTACCTCCCTAACCATCTCGCCCCCTCTCCTTCTCTGAGATGTGGTGGCGTTACCTCCCTAACCATCTCGCCCCCTCTCCTTCTCTGAGATGTGGTGGCGTTACCTCCCTAACCATCTCGCCCCCTCTCCTTCTCTGAGATGTGGTGGCGTTACCTCCTGGTGAGGGCTGGAGATGGGGCAGGAAGATTGATTTCACACCCACAGAACCACAGAACAGATAAGGAGGGAATATCCATTGGCAGGCAGGACTGTATGGTCAGTGGCAAAATGTGTGTGTGTGTGTGTGTGTGTGTGTGTGTGTGTGTGTGTGTGTGTGTGTGTGTGTGTGTGTGTGTGTGTGTGTGTGTGTGTGTGTGTGTGTGTGTGTGTGTGTGTGTAAACAGAGAACTACAGAGAGAAGCAGAAAGGTACAACCTGATTGTATCTGTATTACATGAAATGTGTTCTAAATTATGAGTTTTTGCATATGGAACGCAGACAGGCAGACAGTAATTCATTGTTCAAAGTTTAAAATGTTAATTATGTAATTGAATTGACTTAAATGCTATTAGCATATATATTTCATTATATGTGCAGTTCCCAGAGCCCGAAAATAGACTTTCTATAATGTTGGTTATGTGACAACCCAGCAAACCGTTAAAATTCGCAGAACATTAGCTAAGATTCCTATTAAGTTCTAGATAGGGTTTTATCTAACATTAGGGTGATAACATCCCCAAAACATTCAAATCTACAATGTTATGCACAGCATATGTAGCAACCACCACAGCACTTACCCCAACAGTTCTCATTAGGTTTCCAGGTAATCTAATAACACAATGTATCAGTAATGTTTTTCCAGCCAACCCAAATTTGTTCTGTGAAAGATTCCAGGCCAATTATCAGGTTGCGGCAAATGTTCTCATTACACAAAATCTGTACATTACACAAAAATTTGTGCTGAAGATAATACAATGTTTGTCTGACGTTGCAAGAACATTCCCAGAATACATTTAGTATTTTCTTTAAATGTTCCCAGAATGTTTCATTATGTTGTGGGAGCAGTCTGGTGGGAACATTGTGGGGACAAAGGGAAATGTTGCCAAAACACTAAACTGTCCAGTTGCATAGATGATTATGCAGTGTTTTTTTTGTCTAAAAAACATTCACCTGATGTTACAAGAATATACCCAAAACACATTTTTATGTTCTAAAACTGTCCAGTTGTGCTGACATTTAGATCATGTTTGTTTCAGGGTGCACAAAACATGCCTTTAATGTTTCAAGAATGTTGAAAGACAGCCTTTCTGAGTGATTTTAATACTTACTCACATTGGGTATGGAGACCGAGATCACAATGTCATCGAGAACAGCTGATGCTCTCATGCATGGTTCATGGTTGCTTGCCTCGAAGCAAGCATGAAAGGCATTTAGCTTGTCTGGTAGGCTTGAGTCACTGCACAGCTTGTGGCTGGGTTCCCCTTTGTAATCCGTGATAGTTTGCAATGCCTGCCACATCCCATAAGCACCCGAGTAGG
The DNA here is from genome assembly GCF_034236695.1 of Oncorhynchus nerka. NCBI lineage: Eukaryota > Metazoa > Chordata > Actinopteri > Salmoniformes > Salmonidae > Oncorhynchus > Oncorhynchus nerka. Next base: position 50,086,508 of record NC_088412.1, on the reverse strand, counting down.
ATTTGATCTCGGTCCTGTATTGACCCTTTGCCTGTTTTATGTCTGAGGTCGTAGCGGGATTTCTTATCAGTGTCCAGATTACTGTCCCGCTCCTTGAAAGCGGCAGCTCTATCCTTTAGCTCACTGTGGATGTTACCTGTAATCCATGGCTTCTGGTTGGGATATGTACGTACGGTCACAGTGGGGACCACATTGTCGATGCATCTATTATTAATAGTAATAATAATAATACATGGGACTTATACATTGAGTGTATAAAACATTAGGAGCTCCTGCTCTTTTCATGACATAGACTGACCAGGTGAATCCAGGTGAAAGCTATGATCCCTAATTGATTTCACTTGGTAAATCCACTTCAATCAGTGTAGATCAAGGGGAGGAGACAGGTTAAAGAAGGACTTTTAAGCCTTGAGGCAATTGGGATATGGATTGTGTATGTGTTCCATTCAGAAGTTGAATGCACAAGACAAAATATTTATGTGCCTTTGAACGGGATATGGTAGTAGGTGCCAGGTGAACCGGTTTGAGTGTGTCAAGAAATGCAGCTGGGTTTTTCACACTCAGCAGTTTCCTGTGTGTGGTCCACCACCCAAAAGACATCCAGGCAACTTGACACAACTGTGTGAAGCATTGAAGTCAACATGGGCCAGCATCCCTGAAGTCCATTGAAGTTTACCCCACGACAAACTGAGGCTGTTCTTGGTGCAAAAGGGGGTGCAATTCAATATTAGGAAGGTGTTCCTAATATTTAGTACACTTTTGTACACTCAGTGTATAGCGCTTTTCAAGGACCAAAAGTTAAGGGTAGACCCTGTCAAAGAGGTGGGGCTTTAGGAAGGGCTAAAATATGGTAATTTACTCAGAGTCACAGATGGCTGGAGGGAGTTCTAGATGTTAGGAGCAACCCTGGAGAAGGCCTTGCCACAGAAGCTCAGGAGGTTCGACCTGGGGATGAAAATGTGGGCTGCTGTGGTGGAACAGAGTGCGAGTGTGGTTTGGTAGGTGAAAACAAGGTCTGAGAGGTAGAGGGGACAAGGTGGGGAAGGTCTTTGTAGGGCAGAAGGAGGATCTTGTAATCAACGAGTTGGGAGATAGGGAGCCAGTGGAGATCACGGAGGACAGGGGTGATGTGCTGCTAGGACTGAGTGTGGAAGAGGAGTCTGACTGCAGAGTTTTTAACTATTTGGAGCTTATGGAGGGAGCTTGAGCTGATGCCACAGAGTAGTGTTTTACAGTAGTCAAGACTGGAGGAGATTAATTCATGTATGAGGGTTTCAGCGGCAGGACCTGAGAGGTGGAAGAATGTGGATGTCTTATGTGGTTTTTAAAGGAGAGGGTGAATTCCAGGATGACACCAAGGTTGCCTGCGTGGAGGGAGGGAGAGACAGTGGTGTCGTCAATGGTGAGGGTGACGTTGCCAGCTTTGGTGAGGGTGGCTTTGGTGCCTATGAGGAGGAGTTCTGTTTTATCACTGCTGAGCTTGAGGAAGTTTTGTTGCATCCATCTTTTTATTGCCGAGAGGCAGGATTCAACGTGAGTCAGAGGTAGGTTGAAGAGGGATTCGGTGCTGAAGTAGATCTCGGTGTCATCGGCATAGCAGTGGAAGTCAAGGATGAAGTGACGGAGGATCTGACCAATGCGTAGGATGTAGATGAGTCTGAGGTGAGGGACACCCTGTAATAACTGAAGCTGAGTCTGAGGTGTGGCCATTGATGGAGATATATTGAGTCTTGTTCGTGCCCTAAACAACCAGACCATCATGCCTGGTGAGGAGGATCTGATGGCTCTGTGTCAAAAGCGGCACTTTTGTCACAGGAGAATCAGATTGTTGAGAGTACCATCATCAGCAGAGGTGAGGAGAACATTGACAACTTTGAAGAGTGCAGTTTCAGTACTGTGGAAGGGGCCAAAACCAGACTGGAGGAGCTCAAACAGGTTGTTGATTAGCAGGTGAGTTTGTAATTGGGGGGCCAACAGTACATTCCAGAGTCGAGGCAAGGAAGGGGAGGTTGGAAATGGGGGGCGCAAAAGTACATTCCAGAGTCGAGGCAAGGAAGGGGAGGTTGGAAATGGGGGGCAACAGTACATTCCAGAGTCGAGTCAAGGAAGGGGAGGTTGGAAATGGAGCGGAAGTTATTGAGGGTGGTGGTGTCCAGTCCTGGTGTTTTTAAGATGGGGGGGACAGCTGTTTTGTAGTTGGAGGGGACAATTCCATGGGTGAGGGAGAGGTTGATGATGTGTGTGATATATGGACAGAGAGCAGGTGGACAGGCTTTGATGTGAACAGTGAGGAGAGGATCCAGGGAGAAAGTTGTAGTCTTGGACGTCATGATGAGTTTCGAGATGCAGGGAGAGTCAATGGGGGCGAATTGGGAGAGACAGGTTTTAGGGGTGACGGTTGGGAGGTTGACAAGGGGAGACTGAGAAAGACTGATCAATCAAATCAAATTGTATCAGTCACATGCGCCGAATACAACCTTACAGTGAAATGCTTACTTACGAGCCCCTAACCAACAATGTAGTTAAAAAATATATATATGACGAAGAATAAGAAATAAAAGTAACAAGTAATTAAAGAGCAGCAGTAAAATAACAATAGCCAGACTATACACAGGGGGGTACTGGTACAGAAACAATGTGCGGGGGCACCGGTTAGTTGAGGTATTCGGTCAGTGAACAGTTTATTTTGGCAACCTTGTCCTTGAAAAACTGAAAGAAGGAGTTGCAGAGTTCAGTGGAGGAAGAAGAAAAGGTATCATCATGGAGCTGAAGTAGTTTTCTGACAGAATGGAGTCCGGGATTCGTATTGGGAAAGGGGGATACCTAGTCAGTTGTAGAAAAGGTATCATCATGGAGCTGAAGTAGTTTTCTGACAGAATGGAGTCCGGGATTCGTATTGGGAAAGGGGGATACCTAGTCAGTTGTAGAAAAGGTATCATCATGGAGGATAGTTTTCTGACAGAATGGAGTAGTCAGATACCTAGTCAGTTGTAGAAAAGGTATCATCATGGAGCTGAAGTAGTTTTCTGACAGAATGGAGTCTGGGATTCGTATTGGGAAAGGGGGATACCTAGTCAGTTGTAGAAAAGGTATCATCATGGAGCTGAAGTAGTTTTCTGACAGAATGCTACCAAAAAATAATTTACTAAAACTTCCAAATAACCCATATGATTAACCAAACAATATTTTCAAAGAGGAAGCAAACATGTTCTTTTAGTTTCAGTTTCCTCCAGCTCCACTAACCAAAGTGAAATGTACGGATTTGTTTTCTATTAATAATGTAAAATTAACAGCTTTACAAAAAGACTAATGCGAAGGCAGAATTAAAGAGAAGGAACTTCCCCTTGGAATTTTTCCAATTCCAATTCCCCTTGGAATTTTTCTTATTTTGTTGCCTTACAACCTAGAATTAAAATTGTTTTGGGGGGGTTTATATCATTTGATTACACAACATGCCTACCACTTTGAAGATGCAAAATATTTGTTAAGAAATAAGAAATATGACAAAAAAACAACTATGCCTCACTATTAACCCCCCCCCTAAAGTCAATACTTTGTAGAGCCTTTTCTACTTCCTCCACAGCAATATTTAATTCATACCACAGATTCTCAATTGGATTGAGGTCTGGGCTTTAACTGGGCCATTCCAAGACATTTAAATGTTTCCTCTTAAACCACTCGAGTGTTGCTTCAGCAGTATGCTTAGGGTCATTGTCCTGCTGGAAGGTAAACCTCCGTCCCAGTCTCAAATCTCTAGAAGACTGAAACAGGTTTACCTCAAGAATTTCAATTCTGACCAGTTTCCCAGTCCCTGCCGATGAAAAACATCCCCACAGCATGATGCTGCCACCAACATGCTTCCCTGTGGGGATGGTATTCTCTGGATGATGAAAGGTGTTGGGTTTGCGCCAGACATAGTGTTTTTCTTCATTGACAAAGAACTACATTTTTTGTCTCATCTGACCAGAGTACCTTCCTCCATATGTTTGGGGAGTCTCCCACATGCCATTTGGTGAACACCAAACATGTATTGTTATTTGTTTCTTTAAGCAATGGCTTTTTTTCTGGCCACTCTTCTGTAAAGCCCAGCTCTGTGGAGTGGATGTCTTAAAGTGGTCCTATGGACATATACTCCAATCTCCTTCAGGGTTATTTTTGGTCTCTTTGTTGCTCCTCTGATTAATGCCCTCCTTGCGTGGTCTGTGAGTTTTGGTGGGCGGCCCTCTCTTGGCAGGTTTGTTTTGGTGCCATATTCTTTCCATTTTTTATAACAGATTTAAAGGTGCTCCCTGGGATGTTCAACGTTTCGGATATTTTGTTCTAACCCAACCCTGATCTGTACCACAACTTTGTCCCTGACCGGTTTGGAGAGCTCCTTGGTATTCATAGTGCTGCTTGCTTTGTTATGCCCCTTGCTTAGTGGTGTTGCAGACTTTGGGGCCTTTCAGAACAGGTGTATACTGAGATCATGTGACACTTAGATTGCACACAGGTGGACTTTATTGAACTAATAATGTGAAGGTAATTGGTTGCACCAGATCTTATTTAGGGGCTTCATAGCAAAGGGGGTGAATGCACGCACCAATTTTAAAGTAATTTTTTTCATACACTATTTCGTGTATGTCCATAAATGACATCCAAATAAACATCAATTTGAATTCCAAGTTGTTATGCAACAACATAGGAAACACGCCAAGGGGATGAATTATTTATAATTTTAATTATTTTAATTATTTAGCAAGGCACTGTAAATATAAAGATCCATTCCATTTATAAAATTGGAGGCCCCTTTACACTTCAGTGTAGTGACGCAAAAAATTCTAGCAAAATGCACAGCACATAGAAATAATGAACAAATGACATGTGTTCTACGAACGTTCTTGCAACATTCTGCAATCATCAGCATGAATGGACAGTTTTTGTGTAATGAGAACATTTGCCGTGACCTAACAAATGTTCTGGAAACTTTCACAGAACCAATTTTGGTTTGCTGGGAAGGAATAAAGATCCATTTACTTCCTAGAAGGAACAATAAAAAGAGAGACAGCTAGACCAAGACATTATTAGAGAGAGAGAGAGAGAGAGAGAGAGAGAGAGAGAGAGAGAGAGAGACAGAGAGAGAGAGGGAGAGAGAGACCAGATTACACAGATCCACAAAGAATTCGAAAACAAATCCAATTTTGAAAAACTCCCATATCTTTTGGGTGAAATTCCACAGTGTGCCATCACAGCAGCAATATTTGTGACCTGTTGCCACGAGAAAAGGGCAACCAGTGAAGAACAAACACCATTGTAAATACAACCCATATTTATGCTTATTCATTTTATCTTGTGTCCTTTAACTATTTGTACATTGTATATATATATATAATATGACATTTGTAATGTCTTTACTGTTTTGAAACTTCTGTATGTGTAATGTTTACTGTTAATTTTTGTTGTTTTTCACTTTATATATTCACTTTGTATGTTGTCTACCTCACTTGCTTTGGCAATGTTAACACATGTTTCCCATGCCAATAAAGCCCTTGAATTGAATTGAGAGAGAGAGAGAGGGAGCGAGAGAGAGAGACAGAGAGAGACAGAGGGAGCGAGAGAGAGAGAGACTTTTGACTTTTGGTCTTTCTTTATTGAAACATTCTCAATTCATTTAAAACTCACCCCCCCCCACTCCTAAAATAAAAAATAAAAAAATATATATATCCTGTACAAATCACCATACACAAAAAACCTCTCCTACAACCGTATATCCAAAACATCTTCCCCAGCAATACAGACAGCCCCCCCAACACACCATATCTCCTCAAACATCTCCACACATTTGATCATTTTATAGAACTCAAACTCAACCCTAAGGCGCGCAGAGACCATCCCATTAAACAGTAGTAAAGGGTCTGTTATCCCCCCACCTTTGACCCTGTTCCTCCTTGTTAGCCAAATAGCTAACTTTGCCTGAGCAAACAGAAAATTCAACAAAACACATTTTTCTTTCTCCTTACTCGAATACCTGTATCCCATTATAAACATCCCAACAGCAAAAACCACCCCCAACCTGTCACACAGACATTCCAACAGAGACATTAATGGCATTAACCTGGTGCACACAGAAAACACATGAATTACAGTTTCTTTCATTTGACAGAAAGGACACCCCTGCCCAATTCCCGGATCAACCCGTGCCAACCAGCTGTTAGTGGCCAGGGCTCCATGAAGAACCCTCCACTGGAGGTCCCCTGACCTCTTTGGTACTGGGGTTTGTAGAGCGCCCTCCATCTAAAACCCACCATACTCTCCGCCCCACATACCCCCTGCCACTGATGTGCCTTCACTCCTGTTAGGCTTCTAATGCTCCTAACCTTAACGCAGAGGTTGTAGAGGGCTTTACCTCCCACCCCATCAAACTCCCCAGGCTCGGAGTGTTAAAATCTAACAAGTCCTCCAGACCCCCTTGCCAGTCTCCAGTCTCTGCCGTCACCTGCAGTGGCGGGAACATTGGTGGCCCCTCTCCCTTTGGCCTCTCAAACACCCCCTTACCGGCTCAGACAGTGCCTCCTGGACCTCCTCCAGGAATCTCTCCAGCAGCCTAAGAGACGTTATTCCTGTTTGTTGCGCCAAGACCTCCGGGGTTTTCCACCCCTCCTCTCCCAGCAGTCTCAGGTCACCCAGCCTTTGTAAACCCCCTGCCATCAGTTGCCTCTGCAGGTTGGCCGACTGAACCGATCTCAAAGGGATGGCTGGGTTGTGGAAGATAGGCTCCTCCCACACCCACTGCCCAGGCTCCACACCCCCTTCTCGTGTGGGCCTTAGCAGCTGCCAGGCCCTCAGCACCGCAGAGTAAAACTCTGAGAGACCTGCTGTACTCAGCCTCTCCAGCTTCATGAGGAACAGCTGCCGGTCCAACCCTAATCCGCCAGCTCTCCTCAGCAGCGCGCATGCTGGTTCCCTCCAGCCAACATCAGTGTGGTACAGCAGTCTCTGCACCGCCTTTAGTCGGAAAGCAGCCATCCTGCTCTCCAGTTCCACCAGGCCCTGTCCTCCTTCGTGGACGGTCATGTACAAAACTGCTGCCTTCAGCCAGTGATGTTCAGACCAAAAGAAGTCCACCAGCTTGCGTTGCAGGTCTGCAAGCAGACCGGCGGGGGGGTTGAGGACAGCCAGTTTATGCCACAAGGAAGATGCCACCAGGTTGTTGATTATCAGCACCCTCCCTTTATATGACACTTGGGACAGGAGCCACCTCCACCTGGCCAGTCTTGACACCACTGCCTGTGACAGCCCCTCCCAGTACTTGCTGACCCACCTCTCCGAGCCCAGGTACACCCCCAACACTTTAAGCCCTTCACAACCCCACTGCAAACCCCCTGGAAGCAGAGGAGGAGCCCTATCCCCCCATGCCCCACATAACAGAGCTTTGCTCTTTCCCCAGTTTACCTTAGCTGATGAAGCTCCCTCGTACACCTTCAGACTGGTCTCTAGTTCCTGCATATCTTGCCCATCCCTGACCATCACAGAAACATCATCTGCATATGCTGAGACTGCTATTCCTGTCACCACATCCATGCCTGTCCAGCACACTCCCCGCAGTCTCCTGCGTAGCAGTCCTAAAAAAGGCTCAATGGCTAGTGTGTACAGCTGCCCAGATAGAGGGCATCCTTGTCTAATCCCCGTCTCACCCAGACTGGCCTACTGAGCCCCCTCCCACCTTAACCATACATGACGCCCCAGCATACAACAGCTTCACACAGGTCACAAAACTCTTCCCAAACCCAAACACAGACATCACATTAAACAGATACTCATGATCCACTCTATCAAAAGCCTTCTCTTGATCTAAAGAGACCAGTCCAAAGTTCACATTAGAACCTCTCGACAAGTCCAACATGTCCCTAATCAAGAACAAGTTGTCCGTGATTGAGCGTCCCGGTACACAATATGTCTGGTCCTTGTGTATTATAGAGTCCAGATGGGACTTCAGTCTGTTAGAGGACCTTGGCAAAAATCTTGTAGTCCACACAGAGTAATGCCACAGGCCTCCAGTTCTTAAGTTCACACAAGTCCCCTTTTTTGGGCAGGAGAGTCAGAGCCGCCCGACGGCAGCTCATCGGCAACTCTCCTACCCCGACGCATTCACGCAACACGCAAAAGAAATCCTGTCCAATTGTTCCCAGAATTTTTGTAAAATTCCACTGGAAGTCCATCGACCCCGGGTGCACGACCGGGGGACATCTGGGTTACTGCCTCTGCCAGTTCATGTGACAACAGAGGAATGTCCATTTCATCCCTCTGTGCCCGAGAGAGCTTAGGGAGTCCTGCGAACAAGACCTGAGCACACATAGGATCACACATTTCTGCCCTATACAATTCAGTATAAAACTCCACAGTCCGCTCCCGCATCTCCCCCACCACAGAGGTCACCCGCCCATCAGACAGCCGTAGACAATGCATACCCTTGGCTTCACTGCTCTGTCTTTCCAAACCAAAGAAGAAGGAGCTGGGAGCGTCCATCTCCTTGAGCATGGAGAACCTAACTCTTACAAGTGCTCCCTTTGCTTTAACCTGGAAAAAACTGCCCAGGTCCCTACGTAATTCGGCTAAGTTAGCCTGGAGGCCTACATTGCCTTGCCCCACCATCTCTACCTCCATCTCACTAATACACCGCTCTAGTTCCCCCAATACTCTCCTAGCCTCTGAGGATGAGAGAGCTGTGTACTGTTGACAGAAAAGCCGAATTTGCACTTTCCCCACATCCCACCATTGACTCAGAGACTCATACTCCTCTCTTCGCTGCCCCCATCTTTCCCAAAAAGTCTGGAAACCTGAGCAAAAAGTGGCATCTTGTAAGAGCTTTACATTGAACTTCCAATAAGATGCCTGCCGGGGCCTGGTGAAATAGACAGCCGAGCCATGGTTATGTGGTGATCCGAAAACCCCACTGGGAGAATGGTAGCACCCAGCAGCCTATTGCTCTGATTCCTGGACATGTAAAAACGATCAAGTCGAGCTGCACTCACCCTAGCCCCAAAAACCTTCACCCACGTATACTGTCTTGTGTTTGGATGTTTAGTTCTCCAAACATCCACTAGGTCAAACTGATTAAAGATGTCCCTTAACACTCCCACTGACACTGAATGAGGCTCTTCCCCATTTCTGTCTTTTGTAAAATCCATTGTACAGTTCCAGTCACCTCCGATCACCAGCGTCTCCTCAGGCGCTACTTGTGAGAGTTCCTGTCTAAGACTCCCAAATAGAACCCCTCTTTCTCTCCCTGTGTTAGGCGCATACACATTTATAAAGACAAAAACCATGTTGTTAATTTCTGCTTTAACAACAAGCAACCTACCCCTACACACCTCCTTTGAGGAGCAAATTTTTACAGCCAGACCCGGTGCAAAAAGGACTGCCACCCCTGCACTAAGATTTGTCCCATGGCTCAACACACTTGCCCCTTTCCACCAGAGCCCCCAATCAACTTCATTCACCACATCACTATACGTCTCCTGCAGAAACAACACCTGTACTTTTTTTGTTTTACATATTCACCCAACACACTCCTCTTTCCCGCATCTCTGGCGCCATTTATATTGAGCGAGCCTACCCGAAGAGTCTCCATAAGAAGTGGGAGAAAAGCCAGCAGAGAAATAGACCAATAGCAAAGCTCAAAAGCCCCAGTGTCAGTAAGAAATTAAACATTTAAACAGTGTCTGAAGGTAAACCTTTACGCACTGTTGTGACCCACTTCCTCAACCTAAACCGTTTCCTGGGTGAGAGGACACCATGCCCCTCATTTCTCATAGCATGTTGTACTGATCTTACAAACTTTCTAGGATCAGGAAAAAAGTCTCAAGATTAACTTTTTTCCCCTTAGTCTCATTCAGGAACCTTGTCAGTTCTCTCAACGTGTACTTAGACCCCTCTGGTTGACTGGCTGTCAGCTCCGGGCCAATTGAAGAGGAGTCTGAAAAAATAACTCCTCATCCTCTTCCTCAGACTCACTTTCCTCCTCTTCTCTATCTCCCACCCTGACCACCTGCCCTTTCTCTCTGGTTAGGGCCTCACCCACAGCAACAGGCAACATTTCCATGGTACCTTTGTCCACATCCTTTTTCCTTTTCCTCTTGACACCCTCCTCCTCCCCCTAATCTCTTACACTTCCCCACTATACTCTCCTCATCCACTAGAATAACCTGACTAGACGCAGTATCATCTGCACCAGCCTCCATAGCATGACTAGGGCCAGCCTCAGCTACACCACCCTCCATAGCATGACTAGGGCCAGCCTCAGCTACACCACCCTCCATAGCATGACTAGGGCCAGCCTCAGCTACACCACCCTCCATAGCATGACTAGGGCCAGCCTCAGCTACACCACCCTCCATAGCATGACTAGGGCCAGCCTCAGCTACACCACCCTCCATAGCATGACTAGGCCCAGCCTCAGCTACACCACCCTCCATAGCATGACTAGGGCCAGCCTCAGCTACACCACCCTCCATAGCATGACTAGGGCCAGCCTCAGCTACACCACCCTCCATAGCATGACTAGGGCCAGCCTCAGCTACACCACCCTCCATAGCATGACTAGGGCCAGCCTCAGCTACACCACCCTCCATAGCATGACTAGGCCCAGTATCATCTGCACCACCCTCCATAGCATGACTAGGGCCAGCCTCAGCTACACCACCCTCCATAGCATGACTAGGGCCAGCCTCAGCTACACCACCCTCCATAGCATGACTAGGGCCAGCATCATCTGCACCACCCTCCATAGCATGTCTAG
>NC_088412.1:50008231-50070731 GCF_034236695.1 Oncorhynchus nerka | reverse complement strand
AGGACAGGGGGGCAGGTAAGGACAGGGGGGCAGGTAAGGACAGGGGGGCAGGTAAGGACAGGGGGGCAGGTAAGGACAGGGGGGGGCAGGTAAGGACAGGGGGCAGGTAGAAGGAATGTAATTGATATCATAATATTGTGGTATTTCTCCCATTCCTTTCTTATGTTTGTCTGGTTAGTGTTTTTATTTTGATATTTGACTCCCAGGGTTACTGTGTATTTCATCAGCCTTGCCATTGAGAAAGGCCGCCGTAGGCAAACCTGGCTCTCAAAAGAAGACAGGCTATGTGCACACTGCCCACAAAATGAGGTGGAAACTGAGCTGCACTTCCTAACCTCCTGCCAAATGTATGACCATATTAGGGACACATATTTCCCTCACATTACGCCGAACCACAAAGAATTCAAAAACTATTTCAATTTAGATAAACTCCCATATCAATTAGGTGAAATACTACGGTGTGCCATCAGAGCAGCAAGATATGTGACCTGTTGCTACAAGAAAAGAACAAACACCATTTTTAAATACAACCCATATTTATTTTTATTTATTTCCTTTTGTACTTTACCTACTTGCACATCGTTATAATGCTGTACATAGCCAGCATATTACGTTTAAAATGTCTCTTTTCATCTGAAACTTTTGTGAGTGTAATGTTTACTGTACATTATGATTGTTTATTTCACTTTTGTTTTTTACCCATTTCACTGGCTTTGGCAATGTGAACATGAGTTTCCCATGCCAATAAAGCCCTTTATATTGAATTGAAATTTAGAGAGAGAGAGAGAGAGAGAGAGAGAGGGAGGGAGGGAGGGAGGGAGGAAGAGGGAGGGAGGGAGGGTTTGGAGTTAGAGACAGTAAAAATCAATTGCAGCTGTATTTCATCCTACCTCAGTAAGTAATATGCAGGGCTAAGTGACCTCATCTTGGTCACCTGACAGGAAATGTTCATTCAGAGGAAGTGATGCTTCCACAAGACACACCTGAATGGCCTCCCAGTACTCCCAGCGTTGGCAGCTGTTTTCACAGTTCAGTTTGTTCATTCAGAGGAAGTGATGCTTCCATAAGACACACCTGAATGGCCTCCCAGTACTCCCAGCGTTGGCAGCTGTTTTCACAGTTCAGTTTGTTCATTCAGAGGAAGTGATGCTTCCATAAGACACACCTGAATGGCCTCCCAGTACTCCCAGCGTTGGCAGCTGTTTTCACAGTTCAGTTTGTTCATTCAGAGGAAGTGATGCTTCCATAAGACACACCTGAATGGCCTCCCAGTACTCCCAGCGTTGGCAGCTGTTTTCACAGTTCAGTTTGTTCATTCAGAGGAAGTGATGCTTCCACAAGACACACCTGAATGGCCTCCCAGTACTCCCAGCGTTGGCAGCTGTTTTCACAGTTCAGTTTGTTCATTCAGAGGAAGTGATGCTTCCACAAGACACACCTGAATGGCCTCCCAGTACTCCCAGCGTTGGCAGCTGTTTTCACAGTTCAGTTTGTTCATTCAGAGGAAGTGATGCGTCCATAAGACACACCTGAATGGCCTCCCAGTACTCCCAGCGTTGGCAGCTGTTTTCACAGTTCAGTTTGTTCATTCAGAGGAAGTGATGCGTCCATAAGACACACCTGAATGGCCTCCCAGTACTCCCAGCGTTGGCAGCTGTTTTCACAGTTCAGTTTGTTCATTCAGAGGAAGTGATGCTTCCACAAGACACACCTGAATGGCCTCCCAGTACTCCCAGCGTTGGCAGCTGTTTTCACAGTTCAGTTTGTTCATTCAGAGGAAGTGAAGACACACCGTCCATAAGACACACCTGAATGGCCTCCCAGTACTCCCAGCGTTGGCAGCTGTTTTCACAGTTCAGTTTGTTCATTCAGAGGAAGTGATGCGTCCATAAGACACACCTGAATGGCCTCCCAGTACTCCCAGCGTTGGCAGCTGTTTTCAGTTTGTTCATGTTATTCCGGCTGTATTTCATCTGTCACACTAATTGGGAGGTGTACATACAGATTGTATGACCAGCACAATGATGGGTTTTTAATAAAGACCATGAACAAGTGGGTGAGCTGGATTAGATCAATTGGCAAATGTTGTTTCGATTTCCACGTGTGTATACGTGTACTGTATGTCTGTATGTGTGGATACTGGAGTGTATGTGTAGAGCACTGTGAGCACCGTGTGTCCTGAAAGACTTGTCAAATTCCCAGTCCTGAGTGTTTAAAGAGGCCGTAGAGTAAAACAGGATGTGTGTGTGAGTGAGTGTGTGTGCCCACGAATGTGTGTGTGTGTGTGTAGATCTGTGTGTGTGGGTCAGCGTATAGTTGCGGAGGCCGGGTATGCTGCCTGCCGCTACGGCAGCCCCGGCTAATTTCACAGCTGTATAGGGATTAGATGGTGGAGTGCGGTGGGCTAAGCTGCCTCTTTTATCTCATTCAGACATGTTGCTAATTCAGCACTGGGCGGCTGTATGCCGCGGGAGTCTCCTTGGCTGCTTTAGCACACAGCTTTATAAGCGCTAGCCGGGTTGCTAAGCGCTGTATCATTCTCCCCGGTGTGAATAAACTGCTAGTCCTAATCCCCAATCAACCGCCGTGACACAGATTATCACCAGCGACAACGCGATGCGACCCAGGAGAGAGGGAGGAGGGGAAGGGGGGGTGAAAGAGGTGTTTGAGAGAAGAGGGGGAGAGGTAAAGAGAGAGGGGAGGGAGGGAGATGGAGTGACATAAAAAAAATAGAGAAAGGGTAGGGTGATAGAGAGAGTAAAAATATTCATTAAGGCTGAACTGCGTATCAATACAAAAAAAAGAAATGATTCTTAAAAAGGACTACACACTTGTCAAAGTATAAGGTATTTAATTGTGTTTAGTCATTTAGTAGTCTGAGTGTGTTTGAGCATGTATGTTCCATATTGAGTTCTTCCCCCTGAGGGGAACACACGTACCCCAGAGATCACAGGCCTTTCATCCTGTGTTAACCCATCATATGCCCCTTGATACAGCCTCTCTTTCTCTCTCTCTCTCTCTCTCTCTCTCTTAATTGGCATGGGAAATGTGTTTACATTGCCAAAGCAAGTGAAATAAACATCAAACAAATGACAAGAACCAACAAAGCGAATTTAACAAACCAAAGGCAAAAACGATCGCACATTAATAGTAAACATCACACACACAAACAGTTTCAAGAGAATAGCAATGTTTAAAGTATTACATTATTAGTGGTTAAAACATTTAGTATAACATTCACATTTGCACATAAACTGTGTACAGTAAATAGTAAATAGTAGAATGTACGAACGGCGGGGATAGGTAGAGATTTAGGTGACATTTACACTCTTAAAAATAAAGGTGCTAAGTAGAACCATACAGTGTTCTGTATGTGTATGTGTCTTCCAAAAAGGGTTCTACAGATCAAAATGGTTCTTGGTAGAACCCTGTCCCTCTGCAAATAGCCCTTTTGGAACCTTTTTTCCGAAGAGTGTAAGTTGGTGTTTCTGACCCACTTGGTTGACCTTTTCTTGTGGCATCAGGTCACACATTTTTCTGCTGGGATTGGACACGTCGGTATTTTGTCTAACAGATACGTGAGGATGTGTCTCTTTTATGGTCATATATTTGACAGGAGGTTAGAAAGTACAGCTCGGTTTCCATCTCATTTTGTGGGCAGTGGCCGCATGTCCTGTCTTCTCTGGGGTGACATGGTGTAAAGCTCAGACCCATGCACTCGCCAGGGAAATACCGCTAACAGCCACGTCCTCACGCAGGGCCTTGTGGGTAAAGATATGTCACAACCACTCAACCTCACCTGTGGCCTAGGAAAAGAAACAGTATGCTACTGTACTGTTCATGTTATATTTTTTGTATCACATTGGCCGTCTTCACTGGTAAAATCTGAAAATAGGAGTCCCGGCGTGTGTTGTTTTATTAGACATTAATTCAATAACCAATTATATTCATCTGTAAGCCTACCTTATGGTAGTTAAAGGTTGATTGCTAAATAGATATATAAGATTACACTGGTGATGCTTGTTTAATGAAAATAGCATCATTTTGATTGTGCTGTGATGTTATACATAATTGTTTAAGCTTTCCAATCATATAGTGTGCACAGATTGTGAGCTAAAGATTAAAAACCTTTCCTACAAGTATTATTATATTATTTGATGACTCACTATGTCTTTCCAAATCACCCAACACTGCTATTTATTTGTAATGTTAATTTCAAGTGCATATTGTGATTTCTTAACCATTCCTGAACCTGCGACCAGAAACAAGCTACATAGGGGCAATACCAGAATTAATGATCTATTGATTCTGTCTCTTCGCAGCCAAATCTAGAGAGCTGAGATTGTCGTATTTTCCATTTATTATATGTATGTATTATATTATATTGTATTATATTATATTGTATTATATTATATTGTATTATATTATATTGTATTATATTATATTGTATTATATTATATTGTATTATATTATATTGTATTATATTATATTGTATTATATTGTATTATTATGTATTATTATGTATTATTTCATTTCCATATACTGAATGTAGTTTTCTGTTGGTGGCAAGAATTTTCTATAATAATTTAAATAATAATAATAATAATTTAAATTGATAAACTCAAATGTTGTTTTGTTGGTGGCAAGAATGTTGGTATGATATGTTGAAATGTTGCATTCCCATGTTGTCACGTTTATTTGACATGAGAGCATGTTTTCTCATGTGCTCACATGTGGTCACGTGTAATTCATGTGTTTTTACCATAAGGGACCTCCTCCAAGACACAAATCTAAATCAGGATGTTCAGCCCCCATTTAAACCCAATGTCCACGCACCCGTGGGTTTCTAATTAGTATAATACAAAAAAATCCCCATAAAAATCTGTCTGCTAAAGATATCTGTTTTTTTTTTTGCATGGGCTGCGTCTCAACCCACTCCATCCTCCAATGGCGGCCTTCCGCATCTGCGGTGGAAGGTACCCGAGCTACAGCGGTGTTTGTCAGACCCATGAGATATCCCGAAAGTCAGTCTGCTCACTAAAATGTCTGTAGCGTCTGAACAGTTTGACTATTAATTAAAGGACTCGTCTGAAGTGGATACTACACGCTAACGTGACCCCTCTATGGAAAGGTGAGTTTCTCATCAACACCTTTTGCTCTAAGAAGCCCACAAGCCTCACAAGACTCGTCAGAAGGTAGCCCAGTACCAGATTAAAACATAATGATGGATGTACTGTATATACTGTATAGATGTAGTTTAGTGCCAAAATAAATGGGTTAAATATGGGTCAACAAATTGTAAATTGAAAAAATATATAAACGCAACATGTAACATTTTGGTCCCATGTTTCATGAGCTGAAAAAAAGATCACAGAAATTTTCCATGCGCCCAAATAGCTTAACTCTCTCAAATTGTGTGCTGAAATTGGTTTACATCCCTGTTAGCGAGCACTTGTCCTTTGTCACAAATAGTCCATCCACCAGTAGGGGTGGCATACCAAGAAGCATGATCATTACACAGGTGAGCCTTGTGCTGGAGACAATAAAATGCCACTTTAAAATGTGCATTTTTGTCACACAACAATGCCACAGTCTCAAGTTGTGAGGGAACATGCAATTGGGATGCTGACTAAAGGAATGTCCATCAGAGCTGTTGCCAGATCATTTAATGTTCATTTCTCTATCATAAGCCGCCTCCAACATTGTTTTCGAGAATATGGCAGTAAGTCCAATGGCCTCACAACCGCAGACCACGTGTAACCAGGCCAGTCCACATCTGACTTCTTCACCTGAGGGATCGTCTGAGACCAGCCACTCGAACAGCTGATGGAACTATGGGTTTGCATAACTGAAGACTTTCTGCACAAACGGTCAGAAACCATCTCAGAAACCGGCTCATCTGCATGCTCGTTGTCCTCACCGGGGTCTTGACCTGACTGCAGTTCTGCGTCGTAAATGACTTCAGTTGGCAAATGCTCACCTTCAATGGCCACTGGCACGCTGGAGAACGGATGAATACCAGTTTCAACTGTACCGGGCAGATGGCAGACAGCATGTATGGTGTCATGTGTGAGAGTGATTTGCCATTCATCCGCCGCCATCACCTCATGTTTCAGCATAATAATGCACGGCCCCATGTCGCAAGGCTCAAGACACAATTCCTGGATGCTGAAAATGTCCCAGTTCTTCCTTGGCCTGCAGACTCATCAGACACGTCACCAATTGAGCATGTTTGGGATGCTCTGGACTGACATGTACGACAGCGTGTTAACGTTCCCTCCAATATCCAGCAACTTCCTACAGCCATTGAAGAGGAGTGGGACAACATTCCACAGGCCACAATCAACAGACTGATCATCTCTAAGCGAAGGAGATGTGTCATGCAGCATGAGGCAAATGGTGGTCACACCAGATACGGACTGGTTTTCAGATTATTCCCAGTCATGTGAAATCCATAGATTAGGGCCTAATTAATTTATTTCAATTGACTGATTTCCTTATATGAGCTGTAACTCAGTAAAATCTTTGACATCATGTTGCGTTTTTATTTTTGTTCAGTATGTATAACTATTATAGCTAACACGTGGCCCATCTGTCCCCTATGATTGATGCCTAAACCACCAAATGATCTCTGTTAGAGCAGGTAAATCAACCAATCACATGCATGGACATGTTTAATCACAACATTAACGCACAGCTCTTGCTTTTAGGGGAGGTTTACTGCTGAGACACACACAGACGCACACGCACGCACACGCACGCACACACGCAGGCACAGCAGGCACACGCAGGCACACGCAGGCACACGCACGCACACGCAGGCACACGCAGGCACACGCAGGCACACGCAGGCACACGCACGCACACGCAGGCACCTACACAGCACATGCAGCTCAGTATTCTGCCCCGTCAGTATGTCAACAACACTCTGATTTAGTGTGTTATATGACTGAAGAACTGAAGAGGAGAGTATATTCGAGATCAGTGTAGATCTTCCAGTCCCACTACACACAGCACAGCAGAACACTAAAGAGACTCCCCACAGCTCAGACACTGCATTCAGACATTCCCCCCCAGACACTGGTACATATCTGCTAAAAAGTAGTGATGGGAAACCATGAGTTTCTGAAGGCTTTTGCGCTTTTTCACCAAATTGTGCCGAAAAATGACTCTGCGCTTCACTATCTGTTCACTTCACTATGCACACTAGGGACATCACTTCACTATGCACACTAGGGACATCACTTCACTATGCACACTAGGGACATCACTTCACTATGCACACTAGGGACATCACTTCACTATGCACACTAGGGGCATCACTTCACTATGCACACTAGGGACATCACTTCACTATGCACACTAGGGACATCACTTCACTATGCACACTAGGGGCATCACACTAGGGACATCACTTCACTATGCACACTAGGGGCATCACTTCACTATGCACACTAGGGACATCACTTCACTATGCACACTAGGGACATCACTTCACTATGCTCACTAGGGGCATCACTTCACTATGCACACTAGGGACATCACTTCACTATGCACACTAGGGACATCACTTCACTATGCACACTAGGGACATCTGCTGGTCAGCAATAAATAGCAGAGTGTGATTATCAGATAGAAGAAAAAACATTTCTCCACTGTTTCTATCAAAACTCAGGTGTGCAGAGATAAGTCACTGGCCTTAGTAGCCTATAAACAGGTGGAATACCAGGTTTGTATGTTACCTCATACGTCCCTTTTTTTGACTTCGAGTTTGCTATTATTTGGCTTAAGACCGAAGCTTATACTATACTAAATACAAATACTTATTTGAACAACAGTGCAGGAAGCGTAGTTTCACATGAAACAATTTTCTAAAGAGTGTGTCTTCAATGGGATTTGACCTCATATCTCCACGTCCCTAAATGTTCCATAGTTCCCTATGCTACCTGCTAAGCTACCAGTCAGAGAAAACTTTCTGTCCAAAATCATAACCATATTTGTATGTACGGTGTCCCGTAGTGGTCGGTGTTTGACAGCCGCTTGGAATCGATGAGAGCATCGCAACCATGGCGATAACAGTGGGATCTTGCATTTGTTAAAAAGCATGTGATCAAACAAAGCTTCTGACGTCATTGATGACATACGTCTGATAAAGTGGCACGTGTCGGCACACTGCTTCGAAGTTAGCTGCTTAGTGATTTCTGATGCATGCCTCTGGAGCTCCGGTATCAAACATAATGTCACCTCAAAACAGTGCTATGATTGTCGTACACACACTGTTGGGATTGTCGTATTCATCATCACCATCCTCATCATCATCATCGTCATAAATTCCTGGTCCTCATGCACACACTAGGTCGGAAAGCGAGGTAGCAGCACTGATCCCTTCCCTTTGACCTCATGCACACACTAGGTCGGAAAGCGAGGTAGCAGCACTGATCCCTTCCCTTTGACCTCATGCACACACTAGGTCGGAAAGCGAGGTAGCAGCACTGATCCCTTCCCTTTGACCTCATGCACACACTCTCTCTGTCTGTTCACAGCTTAAAGCAGGAGATTCCTCATGAACCATTTCAATGAAGTTAACCCCAGTGTTCTCATGTCATGTCTCATTCTCATTCACACACTCTGTTCACTGCTGAAGAACCACTGGGACGGCTTAAAGCAGGAGATTCCTCATGAACCATTTCAATGAAGTTAACCCCAGTGTTCTCACGTGCTCCTTTAACCCTGAGGATAACTGTGGTTTATTACACCCTTTACACCCAATAGATTCATTCAGTTAATAATACACTCAGATATTTTACATTCTTCC
The DNA here is from genome assembly GCF_034236695.1 of Oncorhynchus nerka. Classification (NCBI taxonomy): domain Eukaryota; kingdom Metazoa; phylum Chordata; class Actinopteri; order Salmoniformes; family Salmonidae; genus Oncorhynchus; species Oncorhynchus nerka. The sequence continues at coordinate 50,061,916 of NC_088412.1, read as the reverse complement.
CCCACTCACTTTACATATACTATCATTCTGAAAAGTGTATTCTTCTGTATTGTGTGCTACAGCACATCGGAACCCACATTTTTTTTGTGTGTGTGTTGTTTTACCCAATGGAGGTAAAAGGTCACCAACTAGCCAATCAAGGAATTAATCATGTTTAAACCTGTCTGAGGCTAAAGGCGGATGAACGAGACTGAGAGGTAACCAATGGAGATGGCAGGACAGGAAACAACACAGATAGATAAAGGAACGTGTGCGTGCGTGTGCGCGCGTGCGCGTGCGTGCGTGCGTGTGTGTGTGCGCGCGTGTGTGTGCGCGCGCGCGTGTGTGTGATGGTGGAGACAGCCAGGGCAGAGACAACAGCAGATGAAAGAGACTGAGAAACAAAGCGGCAATGAAAATCTGGAGAAATCCCTCTCTACATCCCCCCTTTCACAAGCAGATCCCTATGAAAAATAAATCATATTTCCTTTCTTTATCTCCCTCCGTCCTTCTTAACAAACCCATCCTCACCCCTCCTGCTCCCTCCTCTCCTCTAGCCTCCTTCCATCCTCCTCCACCAAGAGTAACTGTGCTCATTTCTCTCTCTATTTCTCACTCATCGGTTTCTTCCTCTTCCTTTGAATATTTCAAACTTGTTTTCGTTCTTTCTTCATTCTTCATTATTATAATACATTATAACATGTGTGGAGGTAGGTGTGTAGAGAGAGGCAAACTAATGCAAATAGAAAGGGGGGGTACACTTTTAAAAAGGTGCAAGCTGAAACCAAATAAGATTCTTGAGAGCGATGCCATATGGGAACCAATTTTGGGTCTCTGAAGAAAAAATCCCAAAACAGAAATGAATTTGATGGCCCTGCTGTTGGGTTTTAAGTCTTATTTGCATATTTCCCAGGGTGCTTTTTGATTTAAATTTAGAGTTACCAGTACTGCCCATGACTGTGTTTTCTAGTGACAGAGACAGCATTGGTGTATTCATTCATTTCCAGTCTTGTGGCCTTCACCAAGTGAAATGCTAAGTGAATATGTGAAGATTCAATTCTTTAAGACAAAGCATCATTCAAGGCCTTCTTTTGAGCACCTTTTTTTTACCCTAATACAGTGGCCTGAAACTCATAGTTTACAGGTCACATAAATCCTGCACGTCATATTGTGCTTCCAAAGTGATGTGTAAATCCTATTGAAACCCAGCCAGAGTGGGAAAATCCAATAGTCCGAATTTTTATTTAGCAGCAAACTGCACTCAGAATGACTACCAGGGTTGGGAAGACATCTAAACTACCAGGGTTGGCAAGACATCTAAACTGGAATAACCATTTCAGTAACGGGTGCAATAAGTAACAGATTGGAAAAGTTTAGAAAAATGTATGTTATTCATACTTGAGTAGCATAAGATTAATTAATCAATAAATATACATGCAAAAACATAGATATTGAAACAAACAATTCTAAAAGTCTACCTGCAATAGAGCATGCTGGGAAATATGATATTGATGGGTGTGGTTTTGGTTCAACTCTGGTTATTAACACCAACACTGGCATTGTTTTACACCACTGAGTGTTAATGTAACTATTTGAAGTGCTAATTCAACCATTCAACACTAGAAATGTTACACTGAAAAGGCAAGTCTAGTTAACACTGGCCAATTTGCTGTGTGCTATGAAAGGGACAATGTATACATTTCAAGAACCTTTTAGAATTCTGAAGAACCATAGAAGCCACATCAAGAACCCCACAGTTAACGCAAAGGTTCTTTATTGGGATAGAGTTCTCCAAGGAACCTTAAGAGCTGAAGAATAACCATTCAAGAACGGAACATTTTTGTCAGCATAGCGAGAAATATCCGTATAGATAAACAGAAGGGAGAGAGAGAAAATAAGGAGAAAATGAGAGCGAGAGAGAGAGAGAGAGAGAGAGAGAGAGAGAGAGAGAGAGAAGGAAAGCTAAAGTTAGTGGTCAGCAACACTCCAGGCGTCATAAATCAGATTTCCGAGAATCCCCTGTGGACAGGCCCTCCGCTCGGGGCCCATGCGGACACGCTCAGCAGGGCACGGAGCATCGATTGGCGTCTCCACGGCAGCCAGCAGAGTACACTGCCGGGTTCGGAGGGTGAGAGGGGCGAGGGGGGACAACGGGAGAAGGGAGAGAGGAGGGGAGGAGAAGGGGGGTATTCGCTCATGAGGAAGTCTGCCTCAGCACCTGCCGAAAACAGCAAGCGAGACCTTAGAAGAGAGAATGTGTGTGTGTGTGTGTGTGTGTGTGTGTGTGTGTGTGTGTGTGTGTGTGTGTGTGTGTGTGTGTGTGTGTGTGTGTGTGTGTGTGTGTGTGTGTGTGTGTGTGTGTGTGTGTGTGTGTGTGTGTAGGCCTGTGTATGTTTGTGTGTTTCAATGTCTTTCAATGTGTGTGTGTGAATGTGCAGACTCTAGGGTAATTTCCTCCCATCAGCACTCTCACCCCTAAACTTACTAAACACCCCACCTCACCCCTCCCTACCCCCTACTTTACCACACCCTCCTAATCCAGAGGCTTCTGCCTACTCACTCCAGGGCAAACAGAGAAATCAACAAAAAAACAAATAAGATCATCCCCATTTTCCTTTTCCCCCTTTTGTCCTTTCCTCCTGCAGGCTTAGTGTTGAGAGGCCTTCTACATTTCACACAGCCTGCGGAAAGGGGGCTCTGCTGGACACACAGCAACTAACAGAGTGTACATCTCAAACAGTCTGAGGCCGTGTGCTGCTGGACACTCAGTAACGACCAACAGAGTTTACATCTCACACAGCCTGGGACCGAGTGCTGCTGAACACTCAGTAACGACCAACAAGAGTTTAAATCTCAAACAGCCTGAGGCCGAGTGCTCTGGACACACGGCAACTAACACAACACAGAGTTTACATCTCACACAGTCTGAGGCCGAGTGCTCTGGACACTCAGCAACTAACACAACACAGAGTTTACATCTCACACAGTCTGAGGCCGAGTGCTCTGGACACTCAGCAACTAACACAACACAGAGTTTACATCTCACACAGTCTGAGGCCGAGTGCTCTGGACACACAGCAACTAACACAACACAGAGTTTACATCTCACACAGCCTGGGGCCGAGTGCTGCTGGACACTCACAGGGTGGAAGTCAGAGAAGAACAACATGTCAGATAGTCTTTGATGTGCAACACAGAGAAAGTGTTTGGTGCCTTGCAGTAGTAGGTAATTAACCCTTCTCTAAACCGGGCCCCCTTGGTTACTTTTGAAAGCTCAGACAACAATTTCCTGTGAAGCCCAATTCCCCATACAAACCACAAGCGAAATCCCCTCGCAATGATCTCAAACGGTGTTTCTAAAACATTATGAAATTAAATACTGATCAGGAGACTCTCGGGTATGTTGTGGTAGACTGTCATTACAATTCACGGGAACCTGGTAAAATTATGTTCGTAGTGTTGTTAGCCACTGGATGGCTCTGAATTTACTGTCAGCATGCAGTCAAAGCTACTAACCACTTTTGGAGCTAACTAGTGCTATCAAAATCATTTTGTGATGTCATCAGAAGATGAGATTTATATTCATAATATATGTACAGTGAGGAGAACAAGTATTTGATACACTGCCGATTTTGCAGGTTTTCCTACTTACAAAGCATGTAGAGGTCTGTAATTTTTTATCATAGACACTTACACTTCAACTGTGAGAGACGGAATCTAAAACAAAAATGCAAAAAATCACATTGTATGATTTTAAAGTAATTAATTTGCCATTGCCCTCATTGGCTTCCATGTGATTGAAAAGTGAGCTAGTCTGAGGCTGGTCGGACTTGAGCCTGGTTAGTGACAGTTGCTATCTAACATATTTTTTTATTTTTTTATTTCACCTTTATTTAACCAGGTAGGCCAGTTTAGAACAAGTTCTCATTTACAACTGCGACCTGGCCAAGATAAAGCAAAGCAGTGTGACACAAATAACACAGAGTTACATATGAGATAAACAAACGCACATTCAATAACACAATGTAAAAATCTATATACAGTGTGTGCAAATGTAGTAAGATTAGGGAGGTAAGGCAATAAATAGGCCATAGTGGTGAAATAATTACAATTTAGCATTAACACTGGAGTGATAGATGTACAGCAGATGCATATGCAAGTACTTCTTGCCCCAGGGGGTGGGGTGCAAAGGAGCACAAAAAATAAATAACAATACAGCAATGAGGTAGTTGGATGGGCTATTTACAGATGGGCTTTGTACAGGTGCAATGATCTGTGAGCAGCTCTGACAGCTGGTGCTTAAAGCTAGTGAGGGAGATATAAGACTCCAGCTTCAGTGATTTTTGCAATTCGTTCCAGTCATTGGCAGCAGAGAACTGGAAGAAAAGGCGGCCAAATGAGGAGTTGGAGCGCGTGCTATGGGTGGGTGCTGCTAGTGACCAGTGAGCTGGTGACCAGTGAGCTGAGATAAGGTGGGGCTTTACCTAGCAAAGACTTATAGATAACCTGGAGCCAGTGGGTTTGGCGACGAATATGAAGCGAGGGCCAGCCAACGAGTGCATACAGGTCGCAGTGGTGGGTAGTATATGGGGCTTTGGTGACAAAACGGATGGCACTGTGATAGACTGCATCCAATTTGCTGAGTAGATTGTTGGAGGCTATTTTGTAAATGACATCACCGAAGTCAAGGATCGGTAGGATAGTCAGTTTTACGAGGGTATGTTTGGCAGCAGGATGAAGGATGCTTTGTTGTGAAATAGGAAGCCGAAATAGGAAGCCGATTCTAGATTTAATTTTGAATTAGAGATTAATGTGAGTCTGGAAGAATAATTTACAGTCTAACCAGACACCTAGGTATTTGTAGTTGTCCACATATTCTAAGTCAGAACCGTCCAGATTAGTGATGCTAGACGGGACTGCGGTGCGGGCAGTGATCGGTTGAAGGGCATGCATTTAGTTTTACTAAGCAGTTTAGAGCAGTTGGAGGCCACAGAAGGAGTGTTGTATGGCATTGAAGCTTGTCTGGAGGTTTGTTAACACAGTGTCCAAAGAAGGGACAGAAGTATACAGAATGGTGTCATCTGCGTAGAGGTGGATCAGAGAATCACCAGCAGCAAGGGCGACATCATTGATGTGTACAGAGAAAAGAGTTGGCCCAAGAATTGAACCCTGTGGCACCCCCGTAGAGACTGCCAGAGGTCCGGACACCAGGCACTCCGATTTGACACACTGAACTCTGTCTGAGAAGTAGTTGGTGAACCAGGCGAGGCAGTCATTTGAGAAACCAAGGCTGTTGAGTCCGCCGATAAGAATGTGGTGATTGACAGAGTCAAAAGCCTTGGCCAGGTCGATGAAGACGGCTGTACAGTATTGTCTTTAATCGATGGCGGTTATGATATCGTTCAGGACCTTGAGCGTGGCTGAGGTGCACCCGTGACCACGTCGGAAACCAGATTGCATAGCGGGGAAGGTACGGTGGGATTCGAAATGGTTGGTGATCTGTTTGTTAACTTGGCTTTCGAAGACTTCAGAAAGGCAGGGTAGGATAGATATAGGTCTATAACAGTTTGGGTCTAGAGTGTCTCCCCCTTTGAAGAGGGGGATGACCAAGACAGCTTTCCAATCCTTAGGGATCTCAGATGACATGAAAGAGAGGTTGAACAGGCTAGTAATAGCGGTTGCAACAATTGCGGCGGATAATTTTAGAAAGAGAGGGTCCAGGTTGTCTAGCTCACCTTATTTGTCGGGGTCCAGATTTTTCAGCTCTTTCAGAACATCAGCTATCTGGATTTGGGTGAAGGAGAAGTGGGGGAGGCTTGGGAAAGTTGCTGTGGAGTGTGCAGAGCTCTTGGCCGGGGTAGGAAAGGGGGAAAGCATGGCCATCTGTAGAAAAATGCTTATTGAAATTCTCGATTATCGTAGATTTATAGGCGGTGACAGTGTTTCCTAGCCTCAGTGCAGTGGGCAGCTGGGAGGAGGTGCTCTTATTCTCCATGGACTATACAGTGTCCCAGAACTTTTTGAAGTTTGTGCTACAGGATGCAAATTTCTGTTTGAAAAAGCTAGCCTTTGCTTTCCTAACTGTCTGTGTATATTGGTTCCTAACTTCCCGGAATAGTTGCATATTTCAGGGGCTATTTGATGCAAATGCAGTACGCCACAGGATGTTTTTGTGCTGGCCAAGGGCAGTCAAGTCTGGAGTGAACCAAGGGTTATCTCTGTTCTTAGTTCTACATTTTGTGAATGGGGCATGCTTATTTAAGATGGTGAGGAAAGCACTTTTTAAATAATAACCAAGCATCCTCTACTGACGGAATGAGGTCAATATCCTTCCAGGATACCCGAGCCAGGTCGATTAGAAAGGCCTGCTAGCTGAAGTGTTTTAGGGAGCGTTTGACCGTGATGAGGGGTGGTCGTTTGACCGTGGTGCCATTACGGATGCAGGCAATGAGGCAGTAACTTCTGAGATCCTGGTTGAAGACAGTAGAGGTGTATTTGGAGGGCAGGTTGGTCAGGATGATATCTATGAGGGTGCCCGTGTTTACGGATTTAGGGTTGTGCCTGGTAGGTTCCTTGATAATTTGTGTGAGATTGAGGGCATCTAGCTTAGAATGTAGGACGGCCGGGGTGTTAAGCATATCCCAGTGTAGGTCACCTAACAGTACGAACTCTGAAGATAGATGGGGGGGCAATCAATTCACATATGGTGTTCAGGGCACAGCTGGGGCAGAGGAGGGTCTATAACAATGTAACCAGTGCTTTTACGGTTACAGAAGTCAGCAAATGATAGCATCTGGGGAATAGGAGTGGAACTGGGGGCTACAGGGCCTGGGTTAACCTCTACATCACCAGAGAAATAGAGGAGGAGTAGGATAACGGTAAGGCTAAAGGCTATAAGAACTGGTTGTCTAGTGCGTTGGGAACAGAGAATAAAAGGAGGACATTTCTGGGCGTGGCAGAATAGATTCAGGACATTATTACAGACAATGGTATGGTAGGATTTGAGTACATTGTAGGTAAACCTAGGCATTGAGTGATGATGAGAGCGGTTTCGTCTCTGGAGGCACCAGTTAAGCCAGGTGAGGTCTCCGCATGTGAGTGGGGTGGGACAAAATATATATTTAAGGCATGTTGAGCGGGATTGAGGGCTCTACAGTGAACTAAAACAATAAGAACTAGCCAAGACAGCAGTAGACAAGGCATATTGACATTAGAGAGAGGCATCAATCACAGGTGTTGATCAGGAGAGCTAAGACAACAATGGGTAAATGGCGATGATTGGGCAGAGCACGTCAGTTAGGTACTTAAAGAACCTGAGTTTGAGGCTGGGGCCGACAGGTAAACAAAATGAGGTACCGTGTTATTGAAACAGTCCAGGGGTCATCAGCTGTGTAGCCGAAGTGGTCATAGTGGGAATGCTGCGGTTGGTGCCCAAAATTCTGGGGCGGGGCTTAGCAAAGGGTCAAACGCTGCCCAGCCATAGCAAATAACATTGAAGGGTAAAGCAAAAGTTGTTTTGCGGACAGCAAATTGGATGGATCTATTCCATGTAACCATGGTTACAGTTACACACAAAAATAAACAATAAAGAAAAAGTATCTCTCTCATTTTGAATGACTTAAAAAGTGGAAGGAAAAAAACATTACATTTTTATTACGGCGAGGGCCTCAATTGAGTTTGAATTAAACACACTTTTTAACCGCATGATAAATCACATTATTGATTCGAAATTATTTCTGGTCTGGAAGATGTTGGATTTGGCCATGCAGCCCTAAGGGAAAGCTATAAACCTGGCCAGCAAGGATAGATGACTTCCTCTACTGTACACTACTCTACTGTATGTCTTACCACTGGCATAAAGTAGTTTCTGTAGACCCTCGCGCAAGGTTGGAGTTTGCCCATTCCCCCCCTAAAAAAATCTAAATCGAATGCATCAGCCAGACAGCCACTCACAAAGTATAGTCTACTGATCGCTATCCATGGTGCTGAAATTGCGACATGTGCAGCTGCCTATCGAATCAATGATAGGCTTTTCTGTGGTGTCAGGGCATGTAGTCTATAGCGTTGCTTTAGTTAAAGGATAACCGTTTATTGGGAGGCCCATTTGGTCGTCATGTTCTCATGTTAAGCCTAACATTTCACAAAGCTGCACTGTAAACCCAGATGCAGACACAGGAAGCAGATGGTTGGAATCTTAAAATGTTTATTAATCCAAAGGGGTAGGCAAGAGAATGGTCGTGGACAGGCAAAAATGTCAAAAACAGATCTGAGTCTAGGAGGTACAGAGTGGCAGACAGGCTCATGGTCAGGCAGGTACAAAGTCCAGAAAACAGGCAAAGGTCAAAACCGGGAGGACTAGAAAAAGGAGAATAGCAAAAGGAGTACAGTAAAAACATGCTGGTTGACTTGACTAACATACAAGACGAACTGGCACTGAGAGACATGAAACACAGGGATAAATACACACTGGTTGACTTGATCACATACAAGACGAACTGGCACTGAGAGACAGGAAACACAGGGATAAATACACTGGGGAGAATAAGCGACACCTGGAAGGGGGTGGAGACAATCACTTATGTGTAACATAAGATTCATCTATCAATTACTCACTGTACACGTAAAACACAGATGTTAAAAACAATTCCCCAAAATCTACCTGCTTATTATTATAACGTTTTTTTTTTTTAAATAGTGTTGATGTAACTTCTCATTTAGTTTTGAGTCAGTACCACATAAACATGTTAGGCAATAATGACTTTTAATTTAATTTAAAATACTTTAAGTATTTCAGTAAAAACTGTCTTGGTGTTTTTCAGTGTATACACAGTGTTGCAATGCAGCCATTTCAACTGCTGGCTGGCGGCAATAATGTAATTACTTTAAAAACTTATTCGGGATTGGTGTCCCTTCCACGGGACGGTTGAGCTAAAGTAGGCTAATGCGGTTAGCATGAGGTTGCAAGTAACAAGAACATTTCCCAGGACATAGACATATCTGACATTGGCATCTTACATTCTTGTTAATCTAACTGCACTGTCCAATTCACAGTAGCTATTACAGTGAAAGAATATCGTGCTATTGTTTGAGGAGAGTGCAAATTGTGCACTCTCCTCAATACTTATTTTCCACCATCATTTGAAAATAAATTAATTAAAATTCTACAATGTGATTTTCTGGATTTTTTTTCCTCATTTTGTCTGTCATAGTTGAAGTGTACCTATGATGAAAATTACAGGCCTCTCTCACATTTTTAAGTGGGAGAACTTGCACAATTGGTGGCTGACTAAATACTTTTTTTGCCCCACTGTATATAGTTATATATAGTTATATACTGTATTTAGCTGCTATTTATCTGCTTTATTAAAGTTTTAGACTAATTAAACTTTAAATACCCTAATATTTAGGAAAAAGTAGTCGGCTTGAGGATAAATTCAGCCACTATTTATTGTTGAACTCAGCAGGCTTTGTCGGGCTAATAGCCTACACAAATGGGCTGCAATATTCAAGGTATATTTAATTAAATCAAATTAAATTCAATCCAAGTTGAAACCCTCCCAAGTCCTCCTTACTGCTTGTCTCTCTGTGTCTGTGTCTCTTTTTCTCTTTCCCTTCGAAAAATGTCTCTGTGTATGTGCTCTCTTTTCTTTCTATGTAGAAATTATAGTAGTTACAGTATCCGACTGCATCGCCTTGCATTTTTTGTGTGCAAATGTTTTCACCATGACCTGTAGGTCCAGGTTGCGGGCCCAAATGTTTTTTATACCAACTATTGCCAACCTAGTCAGTCTTTGTGCATTATATATCCATTGAGCAGCACACAATTTAAAGTTAGTCTTGAATGATGCATGCCAAGATATACGAGGGATAAGGGATGGTTGATATTGCAACCACACAACTCAAACGCCGGTTCACCAGAATGGACGAAATCGCTTTTTTTTGTTCAAGCCCTCAAGAACTGTTGTCCTCTAAAGATGATAATCTGTTTGCATCTGCCAATTTACTGGCTGTCAGGATCCAGATGATCTGTCCCCAGTCAGAGCGTCCTATACAGTTAATCTCTTTCCGTTACGTGTTGAGGCCGACAATTAAGGAGAATGAGATGCTCAATTAAAGATGTTGCAGAACTGCTGTTGTAGCACCGGCCCCTTATGCCCAGTTACCCTGATTTTGCTATGGCAATAAAACTGTCGCTTCTGCGGAGAGATGGTTTTCTAAACTAAAACTCATAAAGAACTACCTAGGAAGCATCAGGCTCTCGGTCTGATATGCACTGTTGAACACCTGAGTAAGTTCTGAGTAAATCATTGCACTGGCGCTGTCGTAGTCTTGACCACGGCATTTGTTCACCAACATCCCCTTACTTTCAATCAGTAATTGTTTTTCTTTCTTAAGGACTGAGGCACTTTTTCAGTCACATTCCTGAAGCCCAAGAAACTAACACCTAGCGTCCTTGTACATTTGGAAATTGAAAAGGTTTATGAATGACTTTTTGGAGGGGTACTGTCAAAATGATTTATTACATTTAAAAAGACATCGATGACAGGAGCCCCCAGAGCTAGTGGTCCCCCAGAGCTAGTGGGCCCCCAGAGCTAGTGGGCCCCCAGAGCTAGTGGGCCCCCAGAGCTAGTGGGCCCCCAGAGCTAGTGGTCCCCCAGAGCTAGTGGGCCCCCTGCGTTGGGCTGTGGGAGTGTCCGGTACGCCAGTATGTCTCAGTCTCAGTGAAACATCGGAGCCACCCTCTCTCCTCTTTTCACCCCTACTCTACCACCATACCTATCTGTCCCTCCTTCGCTCCCCTCCCTCCCTCCATCCCTCCATCCCTTTCATATTTTTCATTAAGAGCAGAATCCTATTAGGTGGCTGGGCGGACCTGTCTTCCCTCTGCCTCCCCCTGCCTTCCAGAGTTAACCACTTTGCTTAGCCATGTAAATTCACAGCTTAGTCAGGCCCATTCTCCACACAGTATGGCCAACCGAAGAATGCAGAGCAGAGCAAAACGTCTCACCACATTAAATGATATCTATGGATATGCCAGAGAGAGAGAGAGAGAGAGAGAGAGAGAGAGTAAGGTGGGCTAGGGTGTGGGGTTTGTAAGCCCCTTGCACCAGATTATCTGGTTACGAGGATGGGGAAGTGTGTCCGCGGTGTGAATGTGTGTGTGCATGCATCTGTATTTGCATACATGCATGCATTTCAAAGTTGTATGTATCAGGGTAGAGATGGACACTTATCCCCTATGGGCAGGTTATGGCGTCTTCTTTCTGCCACCAAACTAGCCTTCCCTGGCACCTACCTACCTCTGTCTCAGATGTCTTCCATGGAGCTTCTACAGGGCTGTGTATTGGGTCTAACCCTGCTGTATAGCTTTAGCCCAGCTAAGCACACAGACACCGGAAGATTTAGTGTGAACTGGATCCATGGGGAGGCTTTACTCAAACCACCGAAACAGGGTGAGTAGGCTTAGATGATGAGCATCTGTACTCTACCCCTCCAACTCCTACTTTCACAAAATCTTTCTCTGTCTCTGTGTCTGACTCTGTCTCTCACCTTCTCTCCCTCTTTCTATTTTCTTTATTTCTCTCTCTCCTTGGGTGATCATGACCTGATCATCCTGACATGACCCTCCAATGCCGCCAGCCATATTGCTCGTTCTGTGCGTGATTTCCTGCAAGACAGGACTGTCAGTGTTCTGCCATGGCCAGTGAAGATCTCAATCCCATTGAGCACGTCTGGGACCTGTTGGATTGGAGGTTGAGGGCTATGGCCATTCCCCCTAGAAATGTCCGGGAACTTGCAGGTACCTTGGTGGAAGCGTGGGGCAACATCTCACAGCAAGAACTGGCAAATCTGGAGCAGTGCATGAGGAGGATATGTACTGCAGTACTTAATGCAGCTGGTGGCCACACCAGATACTGACTGTTACCCCCCCCCCCCTTGTTCAGGGACACATTATTCAATTTCTGTTAGTTGCTGTGGAACTTGTTCAGTTTATGTCTGTAGTTGAATCTTGTTATGTTCATACAAATATTTACACATCTTAAGTTTGCTGAAAATAAACACAGTTGACAGTGAGAGGACGTTTCTTTTTTTGCTGAGTTTATATCCAGAGACCGACAGTATAAATCAAGAAGCGTTTCAGTAACAAATGATGGTCAAAGTTAAATTGGAATCAACCAATAACCTCCGTTATGAATGGTCTTTACAGGTTTACATCAGGGTTCACTGTAATGTAGCCTCAGTTTGTTCCACTCCACCCCACACCGCCTGCCCTGGGGGCAGAGAGTGGTGGATCTCTGCTAGGGTGGCCCACTGGAACACACACACGCACACATAGACACACCATCCACATATGCACACATGAGCACATGAGCACACACACACAGCTCTATATTTGGATCAGGTTGTTTTTTCATCCAGACCCTTTCAATTCTTTCCTGATTGATCTATTCATAGCACCCCCACAGACACACACAAACTATATACGCAGCCCAGTGGAGGATGCTGAGAGGAGGATGGCTCATAATAATGAAACAATTAACGTGTCACCATTAAGTATGCTCCCTCTAATTCTCTCTCTCGGAGGACCTAAGCCCTAGGACCATGGCTCAAGACTACCTGGCCTATATCAGCATTGCTTGCTGTTTGGGGTTTTAGGCTGGGTTTCTGTACAGCACTTTGTGTCATCGGCTGACGAGCTTTATAAATACATTTGATTGATTCATTCACACAATAGGTTGAAACACTTGGCTGGCATGGAATGGTGGGGTCAAGGGTGAGGCTGGAAGTGAGGGAGGAGGATGGGAGAGAGAGCGTTCATTTAGCTGTGAAAGCAGGTGGAGACTCCTCGTGGTATTCCTGTCCTCTTCCTCCTCTGCTTTCTTCCTCCCCTCTCTCTCTGGATACGTTGGCTACACAGGGCAGGCAGAGAGAGAGAGAGAATGAAAGATTGAAAGAATGAGATGGAATGAGAGATTGAGATGAGAGAGGCAAGTCAGTTAAGAACAAATTCTTATTTTCAATGACAGCCTAGGAACAGTGGCAGAACAACAGATTGTCAGCTCGGGGGTTTGAACTTGCAACCTTCCGGTTACTAGTCCAACGCTCTAACCACTAGGCTACCCTGCCGCCCCTGATGGAGAGAGAAAGAGTGTGATGGAGAGAGAAAGAATGAGATGGAGAGAGAAAGAGTGTGATGGAGAGAGAAGGACTGAGATGATGGAGAGAGAGAGTGTGATGGAGAGAGAAAGAGTGTGATGGAGAGAGAAAGAGTGTGATGGAGAGAGAAGGAATGAGATGGAGAGAGAGAGTGTGATGGAGAGAGAAGGAATGAGATGGAGAGAGAGAGTGTGATGGAGAGAGAAAGAATGAGATGGAGAGAGAGAGTGTGATGGGGAGAGAAAGAATGAGATTGAGAGAGAGTGTGATGATGACAGAGAAGAACAATAAAAGTGAGATGAAGTGAGGTGAAAAAGTGGAAATGAATAACTGCTAGATGGACACATTCAGTGCAGTCAGAAAGTATTCAGACCCCTTGACTTTTTCCACATTTTATTAGGTTACAGCCTTATTCTAAAATGTATTAAATAGTTTCCCCCTCATCAATCTACACACAATTCCCCATAATAACAAAGCAAAAACAGGTTTTTAGAAATGTTTGCAAATTAATTTTAAAAAATGAAAACTGAAATATTACATTTACATAAGTATTCAGATGTAATGAGATGGAGAGAGAGTACGTGTGTACGTGTGTGTAGGTGGCAGGGAAGTCGGGCGCAGGAAAATTAAACTTTGTATGATGGAGTCGTTTAATAAAAACAAAAACTCCAAAACCAAAGTAATAATAATAAAATAAAAGTGAGTACCAGAACCCACCAATCCATAAAACACGAGCATAACAATAAACAATCTCTGACAAGGACATGAGGGGGAACAGAGGGTTAAATACACAACATGTAATGAATGGGATTGGAACCAGGTGTGTAGGAAGATAAGACAAAAGCAATGGAAAATGAAACATAGATCGATGATGGCTAGAAGACCGGAGACGTCGACCGCCGAGCACCGCCCGAACAAGGAGAGGCATCGACTTCGGTAGAAGTCGTGACATCAGACCCTTTACTCAGTACTTTATTGAAGCACCTTTGGCAGCAATTACAGCCTTCTTGGCTATGATGCTACAAGCTTGGCACACTTGTAGTTGTGGAGTTTCTCCCATTCTTCTCTGCAGATCCTCTCAAACTCTGTCAGCTTAGATGGGGAGTGTCTCTCTCTTTCAGGTCTCTCCAGAGATGTTCGATTGGGCTCATGTCTGTATTTGGCTGGGCCACTCAAGGACATAGAAAGACTTGTCCCGAAGCCACTACTGCATTGTCTTGGCTGAGTGCTTTGGGTCATTGTCCTGTTGGAAGGTGAACCGTTGTCCCAGTCTGAGGTCCTAAGCACTCTGAGCAGGTTTTCATCAAGGCTCTATCTGTACTGTGCTCAGTTCATCTTTCCCCCAATCCTGGCAAGTCTCCCAGTCCCTGCACTGAAAAACATCCCCACAGCATGAGGCTGCCACCACGCTTCACCGTAGGTATAGTGCCAGGTTTCCTCCAGACCTGACTCTTGGCTTTCAGGCCAAAGTGTTCAATCTTGGTTTAATCAGACCAGAGAATTGTTTCTCATGGTCTGAGAGTCCTTTAGGTGCCTTTTGGCGAACTCCAAGCGGGCTGTCATGTGCCTTTTACTGAAAGGCACATGACAGACTCTACCATAAATGCCTGATTGGTGGAGTGCTGCAGAGATGGTTGTCCTTCTGGAAGTTTCTCCCATCTTCACAGAGGAACACTGGAGCTCTTGATCACCTCCCTGACCAAGGTTCTTCTCCCCCGATTGTTAGGTTTGGCCAGGAGGCCAGCTTTAGGAAGAGTCTTGGTGGTTCCAAACAACTTCCATTAAAGCATGATGGAGTCCACTGTGCTTTTATAGACAGGTGTGGGAACTTATATAGACAGGCGTGTGCCTTTGCAAATCATGTCCAATCAATTGAATTTACCACAGGTGGATGCCAATGAAGTTATAGAAACATCTCAAGGATGATCAATGGAAACAGGATGCACCTAGGCTCAGCTTCGAGTCTCATAGCAGAGGAATGTCATTCTTATTTGTGTGTGTGTGTGTGTGACAGGTATAGTGACACACACACAGACAGAGAGAAAGAGGATATTTATATCTGTCTCTATTGGTTGATTGATCTGGTCCTGGCCGTCTCCTCCTTACCTACTTTTCCTATCTTTACCAAGACTCTCAGACATCCCTCTGCACACACAGATACACACACACAGGCAGCGAGAGCGAGAGAGCGAAATAAAGAGAAATAGCAACATAAATGTTTGCAGTCTTCAAGCAGACATACAGTTCACATTGCACAGGTCAGTATCACAGATAGAACATCACCTTCACAATTCACTCTACTGCAGTCTTAGGCATGACACTCACACACAGATCAGTACTGCTCAAACTCCTTGTAGTGACAATAGGCTTAAGTGGGCTTGTGTGAGAGAGAAGAGCTATGAATAAGTGATGACAATAAAATCGCAGAGCATGAAGAGCATCAAGGACACACACACACACACACACACACACACAAAGCATGAAGAGCGCAAGGATACGTGAAAACAGATGAGGCTGGTGGGAGGAGCTATAGGAGGACGTGTTCATTGTAATGGCTGGCAGTCATTCCATTCCAGCCTTTACAATGAGCCCATCCTCCTATAGCTCATCCCACTAGCCTCCTCTGGTGAAAAACATATCTGTGCATGTGTGTGCATGTCTGCGTGTGTGGGTGTACTTCTCACCTATGAGGTAAATAGGTGAGATATGCAGGTAATTTGGAGTTCAGGAAGGAGAGATTGAGACCTACACTCCAGAGGATTTAGTCCCATACACCGCCTGGAGGTGTGTTGGGTCATTGTCCTGTTGAAAAACAAATGATAGTCCCACTAAGCGCAAACCAGATGGGATGGCGTATCGCTGCAGAATGCTGTGGTAGCCATGCTGGTTAAGTGTGCCTTGAATTCTAAATAAATCCCGGACAGTGTCACCAGCAAAGCACCCCCACACCATCACACCTCCTCCTCCATGCTTCACGGTGGGAACCACACATGCAGAGATGATCTGTTCACCTACTTAGCGTCTCACAAAGACATGGCGGTTAGAACCAACAATCTCAAATTTGACTCATCAGACCAATAAACAGATTTCCACCGGTCTAATGCCCATTGCTCGTGTTTCTTGACCCAAGCAAGTCTCTTCTTCTTATTGGTGTCCTTTAGTAGTGGTTTCTTTGCAGCAATTCGACCATTAAGGCCTGATTCACGCAGTCTCCTCTGAACAGTTGATGTAGAGATGTATCTGTTACTTGAACTCAGTGAAGCATGTATTTGGGATGCAAATTCCTTCCATTTTTGTGGCGGTCCTCATGAGAGCCAGTTTCATCACAGTGCTTGATGGTTTTTGCGACTGCACTTGAAGAAACTTTCAAAGGTCTTGAAATATTCCAGATTGACGGACCTTCACCTCTTAATTAACCTTCTCATACATACCATTAAACGGGTGTGATCTTCCCTGTAGCATATGATCAAACCGGTGTAATTAGAACGCTTATTTAGTAGGTCCAGTTTCCGTATGACGCATCAATCAGCATTTGTGCTGGCCACACTGTTTTTTCAGAAACATTTTGCACAAACACAGTCCTTACGAAGTTATGTCCAGAATGTGAGCAGTTCATTTTTGGATGCAATGTTCAGACATTCACAGAAGTAGCTACAGCATAACACCATCATCCAAACTGGAAAGATGTAGGCTACATTTGTCCTAGCACTAACTGAGGAAAGACTGACGTAACAGAAGCGGTTATATTTTTATAACTCTCGGCTGACAGAAACTAAAAACAGTAACAAACCAAAAAACGTCCTCTCACTGTCAACTGTGTTTATTTTCAGCAAACGTAACATAAATATTTGTATGAACATAACAAGATTCACAAATGAGACATGAACTGAACAAGTTCCACAGACATGTGACTAACAGAAATGGAAAAATTTGTCCCTGAACAAAGGGGAGGGTCCAAATCTAAAGCAACAGTCTGTATCTGGTGTGGCCACCAGCTGCATTAGGTACTGCAGTGCATCTCCTCTTCATGGACTGCACCAGATTTGCCAGTTCTTGCTGTGAGATGTTACCAAACTCTTCCACCAAGGCACCTGCAAGTTCCCAGACATTTCTGGGGGGATTGGCCCTAGGCCTCACCCTCCGATCCAACAGGTCCCAGACGTGCTCAATGGGATTAAGATCTGAGCTCTTCGCTGGCCATGGCAGAACACTGACATTCCTGTCTTGCAGGAAATCCCACACAGAGCGAGCAGTATGGCTGGTGGCATTGTCATGCTGGAGGGTCATGCCAGGATGAGCCTGCAGGAAGGGTACCACATGAGGGAGGGGGATGTCTTCCCTGTAACACACAGGGTTGAGATTGCCTGCAATGACAACAAGCTCAGTCTGATGATGCTGTGACACACCGCCCAAGACCACGACGGACCCTTCATCTCCAAATCGACCCCGCTCCAGAGTACAGGCCTTGGTGTAACGCTCATTCCTTCGACGATAAACATGAGAAAGACCATCACCTCTGGTGAGACAAAACCGTGACTCGTCAGTGAAGAGCACTTTTTGCCAGTCCTGTCTGGTCCAGCAGCAGTGGGTTTGTGCCCATATGTGACGTTGTTGCCGGTGATGTCTGGTGAGGACCTGCCTTACAACAGGCCTACAAGCCCTCAGTTCAGCCTCTCTCAGCCTATTGTGGACAGTCAGACCACTGACGGAGGGATTGTGCGTTCCTGGTGTAACTCGGGCAGTTGTTGAAGCCATCCTGTACATGTCCCGCAGGTGTGATGTTCAGATGTACCGATCCTGGGAAGGTGCTGTTACACGTGGTCTGCCACTGTGAGGACGATCAGCTGTCCGTCCTGTCTCCCTGTAGCGCTGTCTTAGGCGTCTCACAGTACGGACATTGCCATTTCTTTCCCTGGCCACATCTGCAGTCCTCATGCCTCTTTGCAGCATTCCGAAGGTACATTCACGCAGATGAGCAGGGACCCTGGGCATCTTTCTTTTGGTGTTTTTCAGAGTCCGTAGAAATGCTTCTTTAGTGTCCTAAGTCTTCATAACTGTGACCTTAATTGCCTACCATCTGTAAGCTGTTAGTGTCTTAATGACTGTTCCACAGGTGCATGTTCATTAATTGTTTATGGTTCATTGAACAAGCATGGGAAACCGTGTTTAAACCCTTTACAATGAAGATCTGTGAAGTTATTTGGATTTTTACAGATTATCTTTGAAAGACAGGGTCCTGAAAAAGGTTTAGTTTATAGCTATTACTATTTATAATTAATCACATCATTTGTGAGCCCACCATTGATCAAAATAATTGAGTAAAACACTTAGAAATCGAAAGTAATCTGACAATGGGTAGTTTCTGCGCACAGGCTTGTTTGTTTTTATCCAGAAACCAAAGATAATAAGAGGAGACAAGATGAGTTTGGTCTGTTTATATTATGATGCATGATGAAGGGGGTGTGTCGTCTACCATCGTTCACATCCCACCATTCACTTCCGGAAGTTCTCAAAAAATGAGTGAACTCATTTTGTTATAACATCTTTGGTCCAACAGAGTATTACTACGTGAAACCCAGAATGCATTGTATGTCAAACATGGCTCCACACATAGCTGGAATTAGCTTAGCTCATCCTAATCAGTACTTTAAAAAAAAGATTTTACACACACAATATTTGTCCATTACAATCTATGAAAGAATTGGAATACATGTTTTGTCACTTTTTTTTCTTTTTGTACTTGAAAACATGTGAATAAAACAGTAAATATATAAATAATTACCACACAAAACATTTTCTGATAGTGATTTATTGATATAAGTGCAGAGTGCCAGCAGTCAATCACATAACACACCATTCTATATACTTTCGGCCCGTCATTGGACACTGTGCTATCTAACCTCCAAACGAGCTTCAATGCCATACAGCACTCCTTCCGTGGCCTCCAACTGCTCTTAAACGCGAGTAAAACCAAATGCATGCTTTTCAACCGATCGCTGCCTGCACCCGCATGCCCGACTAGCATCACCACCCTGGATGGTTCCGACCTTGAATATGTGGACATCTATATGTACCTAGGTGTCTGGCTAGACTGCAAACTCTCCTTCCAGACTCACATCAAACATCTCCAATCGAAAATCAAATCAAGAGTCGGCTTTCTATTCCGCAACAAAGCCTCCTTCACTCACGCCGCCAAGCTTACCCTAGTAAAACTGACTATCCTACCGATCCTCGATTTCGGCGATGTCATCTACAAAATGGCTTCCAACACTCTACTCAGCAAACTGGATGCAGTCTATCATAGTGCCATCCGTTTTGTCACCAAAGCACCTTATACCACCCACCACTGCGACTTGTATGCTCTAGTCGGCTGGCCCTCGCTACATATTCGTCGCCAGACCCACTGGCTCCAGGTCATCTACAAGTCCATGCTAGGTAAAGCTCCGCCTTATCTCAGTTCACTGGTCACGATGGCAACACCCATCCGTAGCACACGCTCCAGCAGGTGTATCTCACTGATCATCCCTAAAGCCAACACCTCATTTGGCCGCCTTTCGTTCCAGTACTCTGCTGCCTGTGACTGGAACGAACTGCAAAAATCGCTGAAGTTGGAGACTTTATCTCCTCACCAACTTCAAACATCAGCTATCCGAGCAGCTAACCGATCGCTGCAGCTGTACATAGTCTATTGGTAAATAGCCCACCCATTTTCACCTACCTCATTCCCATACTGTTTTAAAAAAAAATAATATTTACTTTTCTGCTCTTTTGCACACCAATATCTCTACCTGTACATGACCATCTGATCATTTATCACCCCAGTGTTAATCTGCAAAATTGTATTATTCGCCTACCTCCTCATGCCTTTTGCACACATTGTATATAGACTGCCCATTTTTTTTTTCTACTGTGTTATTGACTTGTTAATTGTTTACTCCATGTGTAACTCTGTGTTGTCTGTTCACACTGCTATGCTTTATCTTGGCCAGGTCGCAGTTGCAAATGAGAACTTGTTCTCAACTAGCCTACCTGGTTAAATAAAGGTGAAATAAATAAAAAAATAACCTCTCACTCCCACTCTGAGCCATTCAGTGTTGTTGTTTATTTATGTAGTTAGTGAGCTAAGCTGTAGCATTAGCCATGTCTTTCAAAAGGAGATAACTAACAAATGAACAAATTCTGGAGATTTTTTAAAATGCTGACAATGAGTCTGAATGTGAAAGTCAGGAATCAGATTCTGACAGTGACAGTGAAGAGAAGCCCCCCAACCTCGTAGCCATTGAGAACCCTGAATCTGAGGACCCATTGTCCACGTCCCAGGTCCTTTTGAAGATGATGGAGTCAGACTCACAGTGGATGAAGTACAGGAGTTCTGTGGTAGCTGGAAGGCCGCCAGCCATTTCACCCCTCCTGGCCCTGCTGTTTGCGTTGATGAATCCCAGTCTTGAGCGCAAAGCCCCTCACCATTTCCATCTGAGGTAGAGTGCTTCAAGTTGTTTCTGACACAGGAGCTGGTGGGAGACACAGTAGAGGAGACCAATCACTATGCCTTCGAGTTGCAGGAGAAGCGAAAGCCCCAGGAGTGAGGGGAAAACTCGCTAGATGGGTGAGAACCACAATTAGTGAAATGTATACCTTCCTGGCGACAGTCCCTCTCATGGGAATAGCAAAGAAGAACTCTCTAAGAGAATCCTGGAGCACAGATCCTATGTTTGTTCAACCAACCACCACCAATACTGCAATAAAATATATGACTATTACTATTGTGTGTTTTCTTGGTGTGTTTCCATCCAGTAAAACTGTTAAGGAATGTACACTAGGATACAAAGGCCGGCCTCAATCTTCAGCTCCAACGATGTCCAGCTCCAGTTCCAGGTCTGATAATGGCAAATACTGTGTGTGTGGTTTCTGTAAGTACAGAATAAAGAGGAATTATTAGTAATTAGAATACAATATCAGGATATAACAATAAAACAATATTACAAATAAGTAACATAATAAACACTGCTATAAACAAAACATATTGCATTGACAAAATCACACATTTGAGTTATAACGGTAAGAAACAGTAACTGTTGAGCTCCACAAGTGGTGCTTGCCTACGGAGCTGTGAGGGGAACGGCACCTCAGTACCTCCAGGCTCTGATCAGGCCCTACACCCAAACAAGGACACTGCGTTCATCCACCTCTGGCCTGCTCGCCTCCCTACCACTGAGGAAGTACAGTTCCCGCTCAGCCCAGTCAAAACTGTTTGCTGCTCTGGCCCCCCAATGGTGGAACAAACTCCCTCACGACGCCAGGACAGCGGAGTCAATCACCACCTTCCGGAGACACCTGAAACCCCACCTCTTTAAGGAATACCTAGGATAGGATGAAGTAATCCCTCTCACCCCCCTTAAAAGATTTAGATGCACTACTGTTCCACTGGATGTCATAAGGTGAATGCACCAATTTGTAAGTCGCTCTGGATAAGAGAGTCTGCTAAATGATTTAAATGTAAATGTAAATGTAAGAGCAGGGCAGAACAGAGCTATGCTAAATAGGACAAATGAAACCAAACCACAGTCATACATTTTCTTTTTTATTTAACTAGGCAAATCATTTAAGAACAAACTATTATTTACAATGGCAGCCTACACCGGCCAAACTCGGACAACGCTAGGCTAATTGTGTGCCGCCCTATGGGATTCCCAATCACGGCCGGTTATTATACAGCCTGGAGTCAAACCAGGGTGTCTGTAGTGAGGCCACTAGCACTAAGATGCAGTGTCTTAGACCGCTGCGCCACTTGGGAGTCATAAGGCCTGGGTAGCTTCAAAACACAACACAAGCTAATACTTCTCTGACGGCAATTAGCATTGTTTTCCAGAGCTAATAGAAGAATGTAGCTAGTTACATAAGCACGATTTACTATAACACCATAAAGGTTATGAAATGAGTAAAGTTACCTTGCGGTATCCGCGGTTATAAGGAATATACACAAATATATTATACTCCATACATACAGTGAGCTACAGTAGAAACAACATAACACGACACACATTTCCAAAGTTATTATTAGTAATGAAAACAACAATGACTGCGATGCGGGACCCGTCTGACAATGTGAACACGTGTGTGCAGATCCTGTTCTGACGGGAGATGCGCAAATGTCTGCAGACTTGAACTGCGCAAACAATTGGGAAGTGCTTGGGGAATTTTGTCCGGGTCAGAAATTCCCCCCAAAATAAATTGTCTGCAAAAGTGAAAAGGCCTACTTTTATGTGGATTAATGAGGAGGCGGAACGCACCTCAACTCAAACAGTTTTTAGAAAATAAAAACTTAAATATCCTGTGGCGTAACAATCACATTTTGGAATGGTGTGTGTATTCTAACATCACGTGCATAAAAAAAACTCACGCTGTTTAGAAATATTTGGATCTCACGTATGAAAAGGTTAAAGTCATGATGGACTGTCCTTTCTCTTTGCTTATTTGAGCTGTTCTTGACATAATATGGACTTGGTCTCTTAACAAATAAGGCTATCTTCTATATACCACCCCTACCTTGTCACAACACAACTGATTGGCTCAAACGCAGTAAGAAGGAAAGAAATTCCACAATTTACACCTGTTAATTGAAATGCATTCCAGCGGACTACCTCATGAAGCTGGTTTAGAGAAGGCAAAGGGTGGCTACTTTGAAGAATCTCAAATATAAAATATATTTTGATTTGTTTAACACTTTTTTGGTTACTACATGATTCCATATGTGTTCTTTCATAGTTGTGATGTTCTACAATGTAGAAAACAGTACAAATAAAGAAAACCCTTGAATGAGTAGGTGTGTCCAAACTTTTGGCAGGTACTGTATATATATATATAATATATATATATATATATATATATATATATATATTTTGTAAATATATTTTCCTTTATTATTTTCCTCTAACCCTACTATACCTCCAATAATTGGAGTGAACTAATGGACAACAACCCTTTGGTTTCTGTTTCTAGCTTATACATACTATATACAGTTTATGGACACAGTATATTTTACAGTTCATTAGTTATATTTAGTTTGATTTTAGTCCAATCCTTCAGCTACCTTGAACACCATCCAGTTTTGATTTCTATTTGCCATATATTTTTCAACCGTGCTGTGATGTTTCACAAAAGTTCTGAACCTTTCTCTTCTCATAGTTTCTACAAATTGTTAATTAAAGATAAACATTTTTGCTCAAAGTATTATTATACTACTGATCAATTGACTTTCAGATCACCCAGCGGTGCTATTTGCAGAGTTAACTCCAGGTAAATATTGATCACCCAGCGGTGCTATTTGCAGAGTTAACTCCAGGTAAATATTGATCACCCAGCGGTGCTATTTGCAGAGTTAACTCCAGGTAAAATTGATTGATCTGCAGAGTTAACTCCCCAGCGGTGCTATTTGTAGAGTTAACTCCAGGTAAATATTGATCACCCAGCGGTGCTATCTGCAGAGTTAACTCCAGGTAAATATTGATCACCCAGCGGTGCTATTTGTAGAGTTAACTCCAGGTAAATATTGATCACCCAGCGGTGCTATTTGCAGAGTTAACTCCAGGTAAATATTGATCACCCAGCGGTGCTATTTGCAGAGTTAACTCCAGGTAAATATTGATCACCCAGCGGTGCTATTTGTAGAGTTAACTCCAGGTAAATATTGATCACCCAGCGGTGCTATTTGCAGAGTTAACTCCAGGTAAATATTGATCACCCAGCGGTGCTATTTGCAGAGTTAACTCCAGGTAAATATTGATCACCCAGCGGTGCTATTTGCAGAGTTAACTCCAGGTAAATATTGATCACCCAGCGGTGCTATCTGCAGAGTTAACTCCAGGTAAATATTGATCAACCAGCGGTGCTATCTGCAGAGTTAACTCCAGGTAAATATTGATCACCCAGCGGTGCTATCTGCAGAGTTAACTCCAGGTAAATATTGATCACCCAGCGGTGCTATCTGCAGAGTTAACTCCAGGTAAATATTGATCACCCAGCGGTGCTATTTGCAGAGTTAACTCCAGGTAAATATTGATCACCCAGCGGTGCTATTTGTAGAGTTAACTCCAGGTAAATATTGATCACCCAGCGGTGAGTGAGACCCAACAGCGATTCAACAGAAACAGTACTTTAATGTCCAAACAGCTATTTGCAGAGTTAACTCCAGGTAAATATTGATCATGTGTTCTGTTTTTTTCTGGTGGATTAAACTGAAATTGCAATCAACTTTCCAGCCACAGAGTGAGCTTTTCTTAATAATCTGCTCGTTTGGGTTTAAGTAAAGCTTCTGTATGACTGAAGTGCTATCTGCAGAGTTAACTCCAGGTAAATATTGATCACCCAGCGGTGCTATCTGCAGAGTTAACTCCAGGTAAATATTGATCACCCAGCGGTGCTATCTGCAGAGTTAACTCCAGGTAAATGGGGAACAGCTTGATCACCAGGGACAAGACATAACATGACAGTGCTATCTGCAGAGTTAACTCCAGGTAAATATTGATCAACCCAGCGGTGCTATCTGCAGAGTTAACTCCAGGTAAATATTGATCACCCAGCGGTGCTATTTGCAGAGTTAACTCCAGGTAAATGTCGCAATTCTTCAGACATTCCTGAACCGGGCACAGTTGTCATTTTTGGGGTCCTGAAATGAAACTGGTATACTTTTTCTTTATCACAATTTTCTTTAACTAATTTTTGTCTTCAACGCAGAGCCGACAGTGAAGTTCCTTACTTTCTCCCCATTCCACTTGCTCCATCCATTTTTGCAGTAATGCTGCAATTAGTTGGTTGTAATTTTGGATAGAGCAGACATTTCCATATATTTTTGTTAACTGCACATGTGACATAACTCCACCAGTCCCATTGATGACATAATTTACAAAGATTATACCATTTTTTTTAAAACAAATCACCAAAAATATTTTTTTTTAACAATTAGTATATTTGAGATGAACCATAATATTTGTTGTAATATGTGTTCTGTTTTTTTCTGGTGGATTAAACTGAAATTGCAATCAACTTTCTGCAGTTTATTTTAAAACTAGAGATATTTTGGAGATTATTTTATTTTCAAATAACCGAAAGTGAGAGGTTGTAATCTGAATGAAGGGAAAAGGCCACAGAGTGAGCTTTTCTTAATAATCTGCTCGTTTGGGTTTAAGTAAAGCTTCTGTATGACTGAAGCCTTTAGTGAGAGATCTAAATGCTTTAATATTTAATCATTTCCGTCCTCCGAATTCATATTAATTATATAAATAGGCCCGTTTAATTTTGTCTGGCTTGTCATTACACATCAAATGGAATATTCTTTACGCATATAATTTAAAAAACAAGTTGTTAGGTGAAGGCAGGGCCATAAGAAAATAAGTAAACTGCAATATGACTAAAGAGTTCATCAGGGTGATTTTTCCTCAAATAGACAGGTATTTTCCTTTCCATGGTAGATCTTATTTATTTTTGCTAAATTCCTTTTAAAATGTATTGTAGTGAGATCATTTTTCTTTAGGGATATGAATACAGAGTATGTCCACTTGATTGTCAGACCAGTTTATTGGTAAACTACAAGATAATGTAAAAGTTTCTTGTTAACAAACTATAGTTTTGGCAAGTCGGTTAGGACACATCTACTTTGTGCATGACACAAGTCATTTTTCCAACAATTGTTCACAGACAGTTTATTTCACTTAACTGTATCACAATTCCAGTCAGAAGTGTACATACATGTACATACATTAAGCTGACTGTGCCTTTAAACAGCTTGGAAAATTCCAGAAAATGGTGTCTTTGCTTTCGAAGCTTCTGGTTCATCCTTGGGAGCAATTTACAAAGGTCTGAAGATACCACGTTCATCTGTACAAACAATAGTATGCAAGTATAAACACCATGGGACGACGCAGCCGTCATACCTCTCAGGAAGGAGATGCATTCTGCCTCCTAGAGATGAACGTACTGTGGTGCGAAAAGTGTAAATCAATCCCAGAACAACAGCAAAGGACCTTGTGAAGATGCTGGAGGAAACATCTCCACAGTAAAACGAGTGCTATATTGACATAACCTGAAAGGCCGCTCAGCAAGGAAGAAGCCACTGCTCCAAAACTGCCATAAAAAAAGCCAGACTATGGTTAGCAACTGCACATGGGGACAAAGATCCTACTTTTTGGAGAAATATCCTCTGGTCTGATGAAACAAAAATAGAACTGTTTGGCCACAATGACCATCGTTATGTTTGGAGGAAAAATGGGGACGCGTGCAAGCAGAAGAACATCATCCCAACCATGAAACATGGGGGTGGCAGCATCATGTTGTGGGGGTGCTTTGCTGCAGGAGGGACTGGGGCACTTCACAAAATAGATGGCTTCATGAGGAGGAAAATTACGTGGATATATTGAAGCAACATCTCAAGACATCAGTCAGGAAGTTAAAGCTTGGTCACAAAGGGGTCTTCCAAATGAACAATGACCCCAAGCAAAAATCCAAAGTTGTGGCAAAATGTCTTAAGGACAACAAGTCAAGGTATTGGAGTGGCCATCACCAAGCCCTGAGTGTGTGTGAGCAAGGAGGCCTACAAACCTGACTCAGTTACACCAGCTCTGTCAGGAGGAATGGGACCAAATTCACCCAACTTACTGTGGGAAGCTTGTGGAAGGCTACCTAAAACGTTTGACCCAAGTTAAACAATTTAAAGGCAATGCTACCAAACACTAATTGAGTGTATGTGAACTTCTGACCCACTGGGAATGTGATGAAAGAAATAAAAGCTGAAATACATCATTCTCTCTCTACTATTATTCTGACATTTCACATTCTTAAAATAAAGTGGTGATCCTAACTGACCTAAAACAGGGAATTTTTACTAGGATTAAATATCAGGAATTGTGAAAAACTGAGTTTAAATGTATTTGGCTAAGGTGTATATAAACTTCTGACTTCAAATGTAAGAAAAAGAGATACAAGAAACAAGAAATTGAAGAGCAGCAGTGAAATAACAATAGCGAGACTATATACAGGGGGTGTCGATACAGAGTCAATGTGAAGGGGCACCGGTTATTTGAGGTAGTATGGACATGTAGGTAGAGTTATTTAAGTGACTCTGCATAGATGACAACAGAGAGTAGCAGTGGTGTGGATGGGGGGTGGCACTGCAAATAGTCTGGGTAGCCATTTGACTAGATGTTCAGTCCTGTATGAACTTAAGTATGCTCCCTGTAATCTCTCTCTTCTGAATCTCGCTTTAGATTGGCGCTTTGTAGCGTTCTTTTGTGGGACTAGAAAAAAATGCCTGGAACTTAAAATAACATTATTCAACAGTTCCTATGCTTTTAAAATAACAGTTCTGTTCCAGAATAGTATCGATCACATTTTTGTTGTAATGGTTCTGATCTTCAATCCGGTTCCAACCGATGCCCCTGATAATAGATCTAGGATTGTACTCAATCACAATTTTAACTCCATCTCCCTCTCTCTCTCTCTCTCTTTGTTTCTCTCTCCCACACATCCCACACACACAGGCACACAATGTAGTGTTGTAACGATGCTTTTATGTGGTTGCATACTGTATGTGTTAACTGTTGTTAATTCTATTGTTAATTATGTTGTTACTTTGTAGTTAATGTTGTCACCAATTTGAGTAAATAAATTTAATGTACGAATGTATTATTTTTCTTACATTTAGATGTCAGGGAGATTTTACTGTAAATGTACAGCACCAGAGTTAATACTGTAATTTTGCTGTACACCAGAGATACTGTAATATATTTCACAGTGAAAGTTTCATTTTAAAGACCATAACATTCATAGTGACATCTACAGCATACGAACAATGTCTGACTAATGTTGTATTATAATGACCGGTACAATTAAACGTGTAGGCCCTCATCCATAATGACAGCTCCCTCAAATTGTATTACAATTTCCACATTTATACCAAATTGAATGGAGACTAAACCATACAAGCTGTCAGTCCTTCTCAGTACTGTGTAAACGTAAGTAACCTCGACCAGAGTTGACAGGTAGGACCCATTTGGTTTGACTGACGTACAGTAGGTAGTTGGTGCCATTAGCCAAATGCACACACACATGGGCACACGCATGCACACACACGCATGCACGTGGACACACTCACACAAACGCATGCATGAAAGCACACACACACACACACACACAGTAACATAGGGAGGCCTTGAAGGAACCGAGGGAGGGAGAGAGAGAGGTGATCCCACACAAACTGCCACCTCAGCAACTTCCTCAGTGCTTTTCTACCACTTTTCTACTTTTCCCTCCTAATTTCTCTTTCTCCCAGAGTTCACAGTGTTCCAATCTGGTCTGGACAGCTTGTTTTTGAGTCGTAGCTGTCACTGATGTCTGGAAGGAAAATGCACATTGGGTCTCTCGAGGTGAGAGGGGGTCGGTCATGTTTCGCTTCCTATGCTCTTCTCCATACCCCTCTCCTCCTTCATCCTCCCTCTTTCTCTCCCAGTCTCTCAAGTCAGGTTTAGCTCCATTACTCCTCGAAACCCCCTCCTCCACCACTCCTCTCCCGCAGGGGCGTTTCTATGATTTTTTAAGTGGGGTGGGGGGGCAGAGTGGAGACTAAGCACCATGGGTGGCCATGGGAAATCAGAAAATTGTTTCACAAATAGCATTGACAACTGGCTGAAACTGCAATGAATTGTATTGAAAAACAGTTTCAGCTGTTAATTAATTAGAAGATATGATATATATGGCTATAGGATGGTCTAGAGCCACCACCTTACCCAAATGAGCAGTCATTGGTCTATTATAATCAGATCACATTGTGACATCATGATGTGTGCCAAACGTTCCATCCCACCTGAACTTCCAGGATTTTGTTTCACTTTAAAATGTATGTCAAACAAAAACCAATGTTTGCAAAGTTAAACAAAACCATACAACTTTACGCACAAGGACTACTTTTAACAAAGTAGTGCTTTTTACAAAAACATTTACAGATATATATATATATATAACCCTTTTGAGGTTCTAGTTGGAACTAAGAAGGGTTCATTGGGACCTTAACTCCAGAGGGATCTGCAATGGTGACAGAGTGGTTGTATTAGTTGCATTTACCACTTTTTTGAGAGTGTAGGACTAGTCACATGAATAGGACAACAAACAAAAATGTTGTTCTACTATATATATACCGGGGGTATCGTCGGACGGGGCCACAGTGTCTCCCAAACCCTCCTGTCTCAGCCTCCAGTATTTATGCTACAGTAGTTTATGTGTCGGGTGGCTAGGGTCAGTCTGTTATATCTGGAGTATTTCTCCTGTCTTATCCGGTGTCCTGTGTGAATTAAAGTATGCTCTCTCTAATTCTTTCTTACTTTCTCTCTCTCGGGGGAGGACCTGAGCCCTAGGACCATGCCTCAGGATTACCTCGCCTGATGACTCCTTGCTGTCCCCAGTCCACCTGGCCGTGCTGCTGCTCCAGTTTCAACTGTTCTGCCCTTGGCTATGGAACCCTGACCTGTTCACCGGATGTGCTACCTGTCCCAGACCTGCTGTTTTCAACTCTCTAGAGACAGCAGGAGTGGGAGAGATACTCTGAATGATCGGAATGAACTGACATTTACTCCTGAGGTGCTGACCTGTTGCACCCTCTACAACCACTGTGATTATTATTATTTGACCCTGCTGGTCATCTATGAACATTTGAACATCTTGGCCATGTTCTGTTATAATCTCCAACCCGGCACAGCCAGAGGAGGACTGGCCACCCCTCATAGCCTGGTTCCTCTCTAGGTTTCTTCCTAGGTTTTGGCCTTTCTAGAGAGTTTTTCCTAGCCACCGTGCTTTTACACCTGCATTGCTTGCTGTTTGGGGTTTTAGGCTGGGTTTCTGTACAGCACTTTGAGATATCAGCTGATGTAAGCTTTATAAATAAATTTGATTTGATATATTTCAAAATAATCTGATGAGCATTAATGATTCATGCAACTTGGTTTATTCTGGCACAAAGAACCATCATTATATTTGTGCATATCATTACACATCCTTACACATCATTAAACATCATTACACATCCTTACACATCATTACACATCCTTACACATCCTTACACATCCTTACACATCCTTACACATCATTACACATCCTTACACATCATTACACATCCTTACACATCATTACACATCCTTACACATCCTTACACATACACATCCTTACACATCATTACACATCCTTACACATCATTACACATCCTTACACATCCTTACACATCATTACACATCCTTACACATCCTTACACATCATTACACATCCTTACACATCATTACACATCCTCATTTTCTAGCCGTTGGATGAACAAAAAAAACACTCCAGGACTATTCATAGATTGTTGATAAATACTCTTCTTATCATTCTATCTAAAAACAGTACTGCCATGTATACAAAATGTATGAGAAATGAGTTTCACCATATATTTTCCAAGAGAATCTTAGCTCGAAAAACATAACTTTGAAGATATGAAGAATTGCTTCAGTAGAAGACTAAACAAAATGTTTTAGTTTTTTACTTGACATCCTACTCTTTTAAAGGTCCAAATGTATACCGTTCCCTTGCAGAGAATAGCTTATAGCCAGCTAGATGGTTCATGGGTTTATTGCAACATTCTTAGGAATGGATTGAAATTTACAGAATGGGTACCTAGAGGAACATGGGAGAGGGTCAAGTATTTTTTTTTTTTATCTAGTCCAGTGGAGGGTCATGTATTTTGTCATTGATGAAATTTAAAATTCTTAGTGTTTTATAATTAGTTGCTTAGGTTATATACTGAATTAATGTGCGCCAGATGCCGCCCGTCATCTCAGATTCTCTACTGGGCGCCTATAGGCTATTTGGTTTGGTCTCAATCAAATGATCCATAGAATATAAGCTATAGGCTATGATGTGCATGTAAGCATAGAGCAAAGTTATGTTTATATTATAGCTGCTGGGATGGTCTAAATAAAACTGCAAAACAACCCTGAGCCCCGGCCTGCTCTGCTCTTGCTGATCAAAACCTTTTTTATATGCTGCCTAACTAGTGCTGTGTTGTGCTGTGTAGGCCTACGGTCATTTATTAGGCCTAGCCCAATTCTATATATTGTGCAGGGACTAGCCTATAAACTATGTTCTGTTCAGTTTTGTTCCAATACAAATTAAAACAAACCATTTATAGCTTGAAAATGAATGGGAGGAAAACACTAATGGTAGCTAGCTAGCTTGTAAACTATCCTCCTAGCTCATTCGTTGAAGTTAGCTAACATTAGCAATGCAGCTAGCTAGCTTGTAAACTATCCTCCTAGCTCATTTGTTGAAGTTAGCTAACATTAGCAATGCAGCTAGCTAGCTTGTAAACTATCCTCCTAGCTCATTCGTTGAAGTTAGCTAACATTAGCAAGCTTGCTAGCTAGTTAGCTCATTATTTAGCCCCACAGCATAATTTAGCTAATGTTCATCCAAAATTTGCCTTCCATAATACACATAATACCCCAGTTTCCCCCATCCCCAATCTGGCCAATCACACACCCTCCCCCTCTCTTCCAATGGCAGTGAGGTCCCCAGTTGATTGACAGCTCACTCATCAGCAGGGACGTGTGCAGCCTATTGAAATACTTATCATCAATAATTCACCCATACCTCTCTCCCTCCCCTCTTCCCCTCTCCTACCCCTCCTCCTTTCCCTCCCCCCTCCTCTCTGCCATACCTCTCTCCCTCCCCTCTTCCCCTCTCCTACCCCTCCCCTTTCCCTCCCCCTCCCTCTGCCATACCTCTCCCCTCCCCTCTTCCCTTTCCCTCCCCCTCCCCCTCCTCTGCCCTGCCTCTCTCCCTCCCCTCTTCCCCTCTCCTACCCCTCCTCCTTTCCCTCCCCCCTCCTCTCTGCCATACCTCCTCCTCTCCCTACCCCTCCTCTCCCTCCCCCCCCTCTGCCCTACCCCCCCTCTTCCCCTCTCCTTCCCTTTCCCCCTCCTCTCTGCCATACCTCTCTCCCTCCCCTCTTCCCCTCTCCTACCCCTCCTCCTTTCCCTCCCCCCTCCTCTCTGCCCTGCCTCTCTATCCTCCGACCCCACTGTTGAATAACATGGCAGCTGAAGGAGAAAATGAATGAATTAAATAATATCCTACACCACCATGAGGTGGAATAACCATCAAAATGGATGCATACACCCGGAGAATGGTTGGCTGTGTTTGTGGAATCAAATTTCAAATGATTTTTCTGTCAGATTTATGGTAAAAGGGAACTCTAGAATGAGTTAGAGTCGTACAACAGGGGATTAGCATAATAGGCTAGCCAAACATTCACCAAGCCCCCATATAACTGAAGGGTTACTCTCCTCCTACTTACTGCACACTATGTCTATAAAAAGTATTTTAAGGAGGTCAAAGTCTTCTACAATGGAGGAGTTGTTTGTTTTTGTTTTAATTATTGTTTTCCAATGTGAACAACATGATTCCCATACCATCCACCCTCCTTCTTTCTCTCTTTCTTAATTTTCAACCTTTTCACTTCTGTTAACCCCTCCAAACCTGGTCCTTATCTGTTCCTAAATCCAGGAATCAGAAAAAGGGCCAAAATGAAGCTTTGGGCCAAGGAGGGTCGGCTGAGCAGAATCATGGGACTTATCGTGGAGCACACTCGGGTATTGTGGGGGATTTGAGGGGAGCGAGGCGGACACGGGAGTGGATCAGCCTGTGACATCATTAACCATGTGGATCCTCAATCCGCTTGGCTTTCTGGGATTTCTGTAAACCAGATGGAGGGATGGGAGGGAGGAATGGGAGGGGGATAGGGCAATTGGCTGGGGGAGGAGAGTGGAGGGAGGAGGAAGACAGGGGGGAAGCGGAGTGAGTTTGGGAAGTGTTGTATAGAGCCTGCAGACATGTGATGAGACAAACATCCCAGAGTCGCCATAAGACTTTGCGCAAATGTTCTGTATCTGCTGAAACACACAAAAGGCTTAGGTCTACTTTTTGCATATAAAATTACAGTGACTCCAAAAGTATTGGGAAAGTGGCAATTTGTTCATTTGTTTTGGCTCTGAATACTAGGACGTTGGATTTGAAATGATTCAATGACTATGAGGTCAAGGTGCAGAATGTCAGCATTCATTTGAGGATATTTTCATCGCTGATTCTATTCTTAGATAATATAATGTATACATGCACACCAAGGTCATTCTTTGTCAGGCCTCATCTTAAATCCAACCAAATCAAAATGTATTGGTCACACACATATTAAGCTGAATTTATTGTGGGTGTAGTGAAATGCTGCCGTAGTATCTAACAATTCACAATGATACACACACATCTAAAAAGCAAAAATAATGGAATTAAGAAATACATAAATATTAGGATGAGCAATGTCAGAGTGACATTAACTAAAATACAGTAGAATACAGTATATATGAGATGAGTAAAGCAGTATGTAAACATTATGAAGGTGACCAGTGATTCCATGTCTATGTATGTAGGGCAGCAGCCTCTAAGTTGCAGGGTTGAGTAACTGAGTGGTAGCTGACAAGTGATGGCTATTTAACAGTCTGATGGCCTTCAGACACAAGCTGTTTTTCAGTCTCTCGGCCCCAGATTCAATTTACCTGTACTGACCTCGCCTTCTGGATGGTAGCTTGGATGGTTGATGTCCTTGAGGATCTTTGTCGCCTTCCTGTGACATCGGGTGATGTAGGTGTCCTGGAGGTCAGGCAGTGTGGCCCCGGTGATGCGTTAGGCTGACCGCACCAAATCAAATCAAATGAAATGTATTTATATAGCCCTTCGTACATCAGCTGATATCTCAAAGTGCTGTACAGAAACCCAGCCTAAAACCCCAAACAGGAAGCAATGCAGGTGTAGAAGCACAGTGGCAGCACCACCCTCTGGAGACCCCTGCGGTCCCTGCGGTGCCGTACCAGGCGGTGATACAGCACAACAGGCTGCTCTCAATTGTGCATCTGTAAAAGTTTGTGAGGGTCTTAGGGGCCAAGCCAAATTTCATCTGCCTCCTGAGGTTGAAGAGGCACTGTGGAGCCTTCTTCACCACACTGTCTGTGTGGGTGGACCATTTCAGATTGTCAGTGATGTGTATGCCGAGGAACTTGAAGCTTTCCAAATTCTCCACTGCAGTCCCGTCGATGAAGTCCACGATCAGGTCATTTGTTTTGAAGGATAGGTTATTTTCCTGGCACCACTGCGCCAGGGCCCTCACCTCCTC
This sequence comes from Oncorhynchus nerka, assembly GCF_034236695.1. Taxonomy (NCBI): domain Eukaryota; kingdom Metazoa; phylum Chordata; class Actinopteri; order Salmoniformes; family Salmonidae; genus Oncorhynchus; species Oncorhynchus nerka. The sequence continues at coordinate 50,027,544 of NC_088412.1, read as the reverse complement.
CCTGTACGCTGTCTCGTCATTGTTGGCAATCTGGCCTACTACTGTTGTGTCTGTTACGTTCCCCAGTTTATGTGTTGTGGTTTGTGTTTGTGCATGTGTTTATTTCAGGAAATGGCTTCCGGAAATCCTTCAAACAGCTGATTGGTCGACTCCAGGGCTAATTGGAGAGCTGACCCCGCCCCCTCGTCAAGACGCAGCTGTCTCCAATTACACATTCCTTCAGAAGCTATAGAAAAAGCCAGTGTTCTGTTCAGGAGAGGGAGCTTTTTGTAGAGAGCTTTTGTAGAGAGATTTTTGTAGAGAGATTTTTGTAGAGAGATTTTCTGAGAGATTTTCTGAGAGATTTTCTGAGAGATTTTCTGAGAGATTTTCTGAGAGATTTTCTGAGAGATTTTCTGAGAGATTTTCTGAGAGGTTTTGCTAGAGGTTTTGCTAGAGGTTTTGCTAGAGGTTTTGCTAGAGGTTTTGCTAGAGGTTTTGCTAGAGGTTTTGCTAGAGGTTTTGCTAGAGGTTGATTTTGCTGAGAGTTGGTATATTTTGTGAGTTTGTTGCTCAGATAGAGCTTATTTGATGTCGTTTGTTAGTTTGTTTGAAAATGGTTTAATATTCTGTTTCATTTGTTCCCAGGGGGAGAAGGGGAAGGCACCTTGGGAGTGCTTAGGCAAGAGGCCCGCGGGCATACATATAACCGTAGCATATTCGCTGTCTAGGCACACTAGGTAAGACCTGGGCGGACCACCCCCTGTATTTTGGTTAGGGCACCAGGTGGTGCTAAATTAGGTAAGTAGTGGGTAGGCAGGTAAGATAGGAGAGGGGGAGGTTTTGAGATTTACTTTCTTTGCTTTGGTTCCGTCCAGCCCCTTTTTCCCCATATTACCGTGTAAAGGAATAAAGTCCTTGTAAACGGTACCCCATTCTGTTTGTTGTCATTTTTTTACTCGCACCTACAGTCCATACCTTTTTCGCTTCACAGAGAGTTTAGTTGTAGCAGGGTGTTGCGTTCCCTCTTCATAGAGGCGTGCGTAACAGTGTCGCCTGCAAACTTGATGATTGAGTTGGAGGCGTGCGTGGCCACACAGTCATAGGTGAACAGGGAATACAGGAGGGAGCTGAGCACACACCCTTGTGGTGCCCTTGTGTTGAGGATCAGCGAAGGAGAGATGTTATTTAATACCTTCAACACCTCGGGTGGCCCGTCAGGAAGTGCAGGACCCAGTTGCACAGTGCGGGGTCGAGACCCAGGGCCCCAAGCTTAATGATGAGCTTGGAGGGTACTATGGTGTTGAAGATTGAGCCATAGTCAATGAACAGCATTCATACATAAGTATTCATCTTGCACAGATGGGATAGGGTAGTGTGCCGTGCGATGGCAATTGCATCGTATGTGGATCTATTGGGAAGGGATGCAAATTGAAGTGGGTCTAGGGTGTCAGGTAAGGTAGAGGTGATATGATCCTTAACTACTCAAAGCATTTCGTGATGACAAAAGTGAGTGCTAAGTGGTGATTTTCGTTTAGTTCAGTTACCTTTGCATTCTTGGGTACAAGAACAATGGTGGACATCTTGAGGCAAGTGGGGACAGCAGACTAGGATAGGGAGAGATTGAATATGTCCGGAAACACTCCAGCCACCTGGTCTGCGCATGCTTTGAGGACACGGCTAGGGATGCCGTCTGGGCCGGCAGCCTTGGGAGGGTTAACACACTTAAATGTCTTATTCATGCCGGCCACAGAGAATGAGAGCACACAGTCATTGGTAGCGGACCGAGTCATTGGCACTGTGTTATCCTCAAAGCAGGTGAAGAAGGTGTTCAGCTTGTCCGGGAGCAAGACGTCGATGTCTGCAACGTCCCTTTTTAATGCTTGATTGTCTGTAGCCACAAACATGTCATGTCTGAGCCATTGAATTGCGACTCCTCTTTGTCCCTGTACTGACGGTTTGCCTGTTTGATTGCCTTATGGAGGGAATAACTACACTGTTTGTATTCAACCATATTCCCAGTCACCTTACCATGGTTAAATGCGGTGGTTCGTGCTTTCAGTTTTGCGCGAATGCTGCCATCTATCCACGGTTTCTGGTTTGGGTAGGTTTTAACAGTCACAGTGGGAACAACATCCCCTATACACTTCCTGAGGATTCGGAACATATCCCAGTCCACATGATAAAAACTATTTTGAAACATGGATTCCGATTGGTCAGACCAGCATTGAATAGACCTGAGCACGGGTGCTTCCTGTTTGAGCTTCTGCCTATAGAATAGGAAGAGCAAAATGGAGTCGTGATCAGATTTTTTGAAGGGCGGGGGAGGGCCTTGTAGGCATCCCAAAAAGGGGGAGTAGCAGGGGTCGGGCGTTTTTCCAGCACGAGTACTACAGTCCATGTGTTGATAGAACTTCGGTAACATTTTCCTCAAATTAGCTTTGATAAAATCCCCAGTCACAATAAATGCGGCCTCAGGATATGTGTTTTCCAGTTTGCACAAAGTCCAGTGTAGTTATCTGAGGGCCGTCGAGGTATCGGCTTGAGGGGGAATATGCACGCTGTGACTATAATTTACATTTACATTTAAGTCATTTAGCAGACGCTCTTATCCAGAGCGACTTACAAATTGGTGCATTCACCTTTTGATTCTAGGTCGGGTGACCAAAAGGACTTGAGTTTCTGTACATTATCACAATCACACCATGAGTAATTAATCATAAAACGTACACCATCGCCTTTCTTCTTCCCAGAGAGTTCTTTATTCCTGTCAGAGCGATGTGCTGAGAACCCAGCTGGCTGTATGGACGGGGACAATATATCCGGAGAGAGACATGATTCCGTGAAACAGAGTATTTTACAGTCCCTGATGTCTCTCTGGAAGGAGATCCTCGCCCTGAGCTTGTCTACTTTATTGTCTATTAGCGAGCAAAATACTCTGAAGCGGTGGATGGTGTGCCCGCCTCCTGAGTCGGACTAGAAGTCCACTCCATATACCTCTTCTCCGCCAGCGGCATCTTGGAGCAGCCTCTGGTATAAGTTAAATTGCCCTGGGGGGTAGTAAGAACAAAGGATCCAATTCGGGAAAGTCATATTCCTGGTTGTAATGCTGGTGAGTTACCACTGCAGTTATATCAACTTGCTAGCTACTTCCAGAAATCTAGGTGAGAGAGAACAGCTCACTGAACATTACTCGCTCTAGCAGAGCTGGTTAGGCTGTTATGTTATCCAGTGCGTTGGTGACTGTAACTGTGCTGTTAGATTGTCCGTCCGTAAATTCAGAGCATTTCGTATTCAGAGTTTTGACAACGGCAGTCAAGCACCCAAGCTAACTTGCTAGCCACTTCCAGACACATAATGAGAGAACACCGCACTCTGACCATTTTGCTCACTCTAGCAGAGCTGGTTAGGCTGTTTTCATGTTATCCAGAGAGTTGGTGACTGTAACTGTGCTGCTGGTAACAATTTCATTAAGTTTTTTTGCCGACGTTTACTGACACTGGCCATATTCAACGGGTGTTGAACAGATTGAAAAAACTGTTGTTCTGCCCCTGAACAAGGCAGTTAACCCACTGTTCCTAGGCCGTCAGTGTAAATAAGAATTTATTCTTAACTGACTTGCCCAGCAAAAAAAAAATTCTGTTTAAAAAAGGTTAAAAATAAAAATTAATATTTAAAAATATATCTTTCTTCACTCTCTGGCACACTCAGACGAGAGTGCTCTGAAATCAGAGTAGATGACCAGGCAAAATTTACAAACGTACCCGAACTGGTTAGACATGTAGCTAGCTAGCTAGGTAAAGGATGAAGCATAATCCCAACTCATGACGTTACTACCTTGCATGAACCTGCAGGTAGCTAACCAATCAGGTTCATAGTTAGCTAGCTAACATTCGGCTATAGCTAGCTAAGCAAATAGCTCTGAGATGCGAATAATAAGGTCATACATGTAACGTTAGCTAATGAGCCAGCTAGCTAACATTAGGCTATCGCTTGCCAAGCAATTAGCTCTTTCTGGTAAAATTATAAATGTGTAATATCTGAAAATGTAGCTAGCTAGACTATCTTATCCATATACATTATTCATGGTTGGACGTGTCTCCTGTCGGATGCCATGGTTGCCCTTAGTTTGAAGATGTAATCTGTTTTTTGTACATAGTCCTCCCAATTTAGGGGAGCAAAAGTATTGGGACAAATCCACTTGTATGTGCATTAAAGTAGTAAAAAGTAAAGTATTTGATCCCACATTCATAGCATGCAATGACTACATCAAGGTTGTGACTCCACAGATGTGTTGAATGCATTTGTTGTTTGTTTTGATTGTTTTTCAGATTATTATGTGCCCAATAGAAATGAATGGTAAATAACGTATTGTGTCATTTTGGAGTCACTTTAATTGCTAATAAGAATATACACTGCTCAAAAAAATAAAGGGAACACTTAAACAACACAATGTAACTCCAAGTCAATCACACTTCTGTGAAATCAAACTGTTCACTTAGGAAGCAACACTGATTGACAATAAATTGCACATGGTGTTGTGCAAGTGGAATAGACAACAGGTGGAAATTATAGGCAATTAGCAAGATACCCCCAATAAAGGAGTGGTTCTGCAGGTGGTGACCACAGACCACTTCTCAGTTCCTATGCTTCCTGGCTGATGTTTTGGTCACTTTTGAATGCTGGCGGTGCTTTCACTCTAGTGGTAGCATGAGACGGAGTCTACAACCCACACAAGTGGTTCAGATAGAGCAGCTCATCCAGGATGGCACATCAATGCGAGCTGTGGCAAAGAGGTTTGCTGTGTCTGTCAGCGTAGTGTCCAGAGCATGGAGGCGCTACCAGGAGACAAGCCAATACATCAGGAGACGTGGAGGAGGCCGTAGGAGGGCAACAACCCAGCAGCAGGACCGCTACCTCCACCTTTGTGCAAGGAGGAGCACTGCCAGAGCCCTGCAAAATGACCTCCAGCAGGCCACAAATGTGCATAAGTCTGCTCAAACGGTCAGAAACAGACTCCATGAGGGTGGTATGAGGGCCCGACGTCCACAGGTGGGGGTTGTGCTTAGAGCCCAACACCGTGCAGGACGTTTGGCATTTGCCAGAGAACACCAAGATTGGCAAATTCGCCACTGGCACCCTGTGCTCTTCACAGATGAAAGCAGTTTCACACTGAGCACATGTGACAGACGTGACAGAGTCTGGAGACGCCGTGGAGAACGTTCTGCTGCCTGCAACATCCTCCAGCATGACCGGTTTGGCGGTGGGTCAGTCATGGTGTGGGGTAGCATTTCTTTGGGGGGCCGCACAGCCCTCCATGTGCTCGCCAGTGGTAGCCTGACTGCCATTAGGTACCGAGATGAGATCCTCAGACCCCTTGTGAGACCATATGCTGGTACGGTTGGCCCTGGGTTCCTCCTAATGCAAGACAATGCTAGACCTCATATGGCAGGAGTGTGTCAGCAGTTCCTGCAAGAGGAAGGCATTGATGCTATGGACTGGCCCGCCCGTTCCCCAGACCTGAATCCAATTGAGCACATCTGGGACATCATGTCTCGCTCCATCCACCATCACCACGTTGCACCACAGACTGTCCAGGAGTTGGCGGATGCTTTAGTCCAGGTCTGGGAGGAGATTCCTCAGGAGACCATCCGCCACCTCATCAGGAGCATGCCCAGGTGTTGTAGGGAGGTCATACAGGCACGTGGAGGCCACGCACACTACTGAGCCTCATTTTGACTTGTTTTAAGGACATTACATCAAAGTTGGATCAGCCTGTAGTGTGGTTTTCCACTTTAATTTTGGGTGTGACTCCAAATCCAGACCTCCATGGGTTGATAAATTTGATTTCCATTGATAATTTTGGCGTGATTTTGTTGTCAGCTATGTAAAGAAAAAAGTATTTAATAAGAATATTTAATTCATTCAGATCTAGGATGTGTTATTTTAGTGTTCCCTTTATTTTTTTGAGCAGTGTAAAAAACAAAACACTTCTACGTTAATGTGGATTCTACCATGTTTACAGATAATCCTGTTTGATATTTGTGCACTTTCTCAGTCATCATTATTCAGGATTCATTCAGGATTATACATAATCATGGTAGCATCCACATTCATGTAGAAGTGTTTAGGAACATATTCTAATCTTATGTACAATAATAAATAACAATAAAACAATAATAACAATAATAAAAGTGACTCCAAAAGGGTCACATTAGAAATGACCCCCAGACCCCCTGCAAGTTTATGTCCCCCCCACATCGAAAACCAAAGTTGCACCCCTGGATAACACAGACAGTTTGGCAACACCTCTGAGCTCAAAAGACTTTCACAGTTTAATTATGACCGCACCAGCAGCTCTAATCTATAGCTTTGATCGAAGAAGCCCCACAGATGTAGAATCTTAGTTTGCTACAGCAGAATAATAATCCTGCTGCAACAGGGAATCATTAACCATGTGAATTATAATTATTGGACATTTTATGACTTTGATAAACAAGTAGAAGGTGTAGCTCTTACACACACACACACACACACACACACACACACACACACACACACACACACACACACACACACACACACACACTAAACACCTTTGTCCACCAGTAAACACATACACTCACTCGCCCCCCAGGCGCCATACTCCCTCATGTTTGTCAGTGTTGTGCTTATTATCTGTCAGCAGCTCTGTCCGGACCAATTGGTTGATGGTTGGAGTTTGTTGAGGTGTTGTTTTTTTCTCCTGTTGTTCGTCTCCGTGTTAATTACTAATCTCACGGTCCAGCGGCAGAAGCTAACGGTGCTAACTCCTTCTCGCTAATGAGGGGGAAACCAGACAAACAGACAGGATTTACGACACAAAGCACACGCACACACTTGCACAGACTTGCACACACACACACAAGTGCATAGACGCTCACACACACACACACACGCACTCTCTCAAACAACAGATGCTGTATGTAAAAACAGACACACAATGCATACACACCATAAGCACAAGCATGGCGAAATGCTAGACCAGCGAAATCTAACCGCCCCCCCAGACCAGATGCACCTCCGCCAGAATCGAACAGACATTCGACTCACACACTCCACCTACCCTGTTCCATCCTGTCTCTTCCTCTACAATTAATGACCCCACTGATGACCGAATCAGCGTTGGTGAGGCACGGAGTGGGGGGACCGTCTTAAGGGAGTTTGTGTCGGAGTCAGGGGAGTGGAAGGTGTGTGTGTATAGGACGCGCTGAGTTAGGCAGCTCTGTTCTGGGTTCAGGTGATCAGTACTGTACATACAATATGGTACGCCTCAAGGGGACAGAGTGGTCCATGGGTCTGTATGTGTGTTGTGTGTGTGTATAAGTTATTGTGTGTGTGTGTGTGTGTGTGTGTGTGTGTGTGTTGGAGGCAGATGCAGCAGTTTTAAATGCCAAGCACTAAGGGAGCAGTGATGGCCACCCATCAGAGTGGTCCATGGGTCTGTATGCGTGTTGTGTGTGTGTATAAGTTATTGTGTGTGTGTGTGTGTGTGTGTGTGTGTTGGAGGCAGATGCAGCAGTTTTAAATGCCAAGCACTAAGGGAGCAGCGATGGCCACCCATCAGAGTGGTCCATGGGTCTGTATGCGTGTTGTGTGTGTGTATAAGTTATTGTGTGTGTGTGTGTGTGTGTGTGTTGGAGGCAGATGCAGCAGTTTTAAATGCCAAGCACTAAGGGAGCAGCGATGGCCACCCATCAGAGTGGTCCATGGGTCTGTATGCGGGTCTGTATGCGTGTTGTGTGTGTGTATAAGTTATAGGGAGCAGCGATGGCCACCCATCAGCGTTTTTTTCCCCGGTCACGTTCCCGAGGCGAGGGGTAGCGGGGAAGGACGTTACCCCTCCTGTCCAGGACCTCCCCTCTCTCCCGTCTAGGTTTTGAACAGAGGGTGGACGGTAGACTGCCGTAGGGGTGCGTTCGGCACCCACACTGATGAAGGAGAAGAGCCCACACTGATGAAGGAGAAGAGGCCACACTGATGAAGGAGAAGAGCCCACACTGATGAAGGAGAAGAGCCCACACTGATGAAGGAGAAGAGCCCACACTGATGAAGGAGAAGAGCCCACACTGATGAAGGAGAAGAGCCCACACTGATGAAGGAGAAGAGCCGTCACTACAGAGAGTTAGAACCATGGAGGTTCAAACAAACTGCTGTTAGAGAAACAAACTACCATCTTTACTATCGCCTCCAGGCTGAGGCCTGTCTCTGCTGTTAGAGACGCAAACTACCATCTTTACTATCGCCTCCAGGCTGAGGCCTGTCTCTGCTGTTAGAGACGCAAACTACCATCTTTACTATCGCCTCCAGGCTGAGGCCTGTCTCTGCTGTTAGAGACGCAAACTACCATCTTTACTATCGCCTCCAGGCTGAGGCCTGTCTCTGCTGTTAGAGACGCAAACTACCATCTTTACTATCGCCTCCAGGCTGAGGCCTGTCTCTGCTGTTAGAGACGCAAACTACCATCTTTACTATCGCCTCCAGGCTGAGGCCTGTCTCTGCTGTTAGAGACGCAAACTGCCATCTTTACTATCGTCTCCAGGCTGAGGCCTGTCTCTGCTGTTAGAGACGCAAACTACCATCTTTACTATCGCCTCCAGGCTGAGGCCTGTCTCTGCTGTTAGAGACGCAAACTACCATCTTTACTATCGCCTCCAGGCTGAGGCCTGTCTCTCTCTTGTTTTATCCCCCCCATCTCTCTCTCTTTCTGTAGTCTATAGTTTGTCTTTCTCACTGTCTACCTTCGAGTGGCTCAAAGGGAGCCTGTGTCTTTTGTCAAAGAGACGTCAGTGATTCTATCCTCTTCGGCGCTTTGTGCGTTTGATTACACATGTTTATGTGTAGGAGGTGGTTTGCTCAGCCTTTCTTTGTGTTGTGTGTTCTGTGTGTGTGTGTGTGTGTGTGTGTGTGTGTGTGTGTGTGTGTGTGTGTGTGTGTGTGTGTGTGTGTGTGTGTGTGTGTGTGTGTGTGTGTGTGTGTGTGTGTGTGTATGTATATACAGTATATATACCGGGTGTATACCAGGTGTGAGTGTTCTGTGTGTGTGTGGAAGGTTGTGTGTGTGTGTGTGTGTGTATGTATATATACAGTATATATACCGGGTGTATACCAGGTGTGAGTGTTCTGTGTGTGTGTGGAAGGTTGTGTGTGTGTGTGTGTGTGTGTGTGTATGTATATATACAGTATATATACCGGGTGTATACCAGGTGTGAGTGTTCTGTGTGTGTATGGAAGGTTGTGTGTGTGTGTGTGTGTGTGTGTGTGTATATGTATATATACAGTATATATACTGGGTGTATACCAGGTGTGAGTATTCTGTGTGTGTGTGGAAGGTTGTGTGTGTGTGTGTGTGTGTGTGTGTGTATATGTATATATACAGTATATATACCGGGTGTATACCAGGTGTGAGTGTTCTGTTAAACCTATTTGCTGCAGTGCAGACACAAGATCTGTCTCAAATATACATACACATGATTAGCAGATGTTAGATGGTATAAAATACAGTATATACATATGAGATGAGTAATGTAGGATATGTAAACATTATTAAAGTGGCATTATTTAAAGTGACTAGCGATACCTTTATTAAATCCATTTATTAAAGTGGCCAGAGATTTGAGTCTGTATGTTGGCAGCAGCCTCTCTATGGGGCAGCTGGTAGCCCAGTGGTTAGAGCATTGGACTAGTAACCGAAAGGTACAAGGTACAAATCTGTCGTTCTGTCCCTGAACAAGGCAGTTAACCCACTGTTCCTAGGCCATCATTGAAAATAAAAATGTGTTCTTAACTGACTTGCCTAGGTAAAATAAAATGTTAGTGATGGCTGTTTAACAGTCTGATAACCTTGAGATAGAAGCTGCTTTTCAGTCTCTTGGTTCCAGCTTTGATGCACCTGTACTGACCTCGCCTTCTGGATGATTGCGGGGTGAACAGGCAGTGGCTCGGGTGGTTGTTGTCCTTGATGATATTTTTGGCCTTCCTGTGACATCGGGTGTTGTAGGTGTCCTGGAGGGCAGGTAGTTTGCCCCCGGTGATGCGTTGTGCAGACCTCACTACCCTCTGGAGAGCCTTGCGGTTGTGGGTGGAGCAGTTGCCGTACCAGGTTGTGATACAGCACGACAGGATGCTCTCAATTGTGCATCTGTAAAAGTTTGTCAGGGCTTTGGGTGACAAGCCAAATTTCTTCAGCTTCCTGAGGTTGAAGAGGCACTGTCGCGCCTGTCTGTGTGGGTGGACCATTCAAGTTTGTCCGTGAGGAACAAACTTCAACGCTGAGGAACTTAAAACTTTCCACCTTCTCCACTACTGTCCCGTCGATATGGATAGGGGGGTGCTCCCTCTGCTGTTTCCTGAAGTCCTGATCTTGTTTTGTTGACATTGAGTGAGAGGTTATTTTCCCTGACACTCCCGAGGGCCCTCACCTCCTCCCTGTAGGCTTTCTCATCGTTGTTGGTAATCAAGCCTACCACTGTAGTGTCGTCTGCAAACTTGATGATTGAGTTGGAGGCGTGCATGGCCACTCAGTCATGGGTGAACAGGGAGTACAGGAGAGGGCTCAGAACGCACCCTTGTGGGGTACAGGTGTCTGTAAGTTACTGACCGCTGGAGGAAACATGTTACTGATGTTCGATTCCATGACATCAATCCACAATTTCCACTAAAGTTGGCATTGTATATGGTGAATACCTCAGAATACAGTAAGGCCCTGTGTGTTAGGCCCCTAGGCCCTTACATACATCACACATACACACTACATGTGTATCACACAGGAACATTCAGACATACGTACCCTGTCCTAATGTGTGTGTTTAGCTCCAGGTAACTGTATCTGTCTGTGTACTTTCTATCTCCCTCCATGTCAAAGATCCGTAAGTGAAACAGCCTCTGGGCGACAACAGACACACAGTGAAACACACAGTCAAAAACAAGTGTGTTTTAGTTAAAGGGAAATGCCTCAGTCTTCCACACACACAGCAAGCAATTGGTTACATATAAACCCTGAAGAAAGACAAACAGAGAGATAGAGAGTGAGACGGACGGACGGACGGACGGACGGACGGACGGACGGACGAGACAGACAGACAGACAGACAGACAGACAGACAGACAGACAGACAGACAGACAGACAGACAGACAGACAGACAGACAGACAGACAGACAGACAGACAGACAGACAGACAGACAGACGAAATCAGAAAGAGGGAAAAGGAAAGGAAAGCTAAAGAATGAAAAATATGCCATAAAATTGCATCAATGTACTGTATCTTGTGTGCTTCAGCGATAATTACACCTTCGGTTTATTTTTGTAGATCTGAAGTTATCAGTGAGTTAGCCCGGCTGTGTCAATATGTGAAGTTTCTCTCATGTTCTCAGTGTTCTGTGACATTAGATGTTGTGGTTGATTCGTGTTTATGAGGCATAATGGATGCTCTGCATTCTCTCAACAGCCTGTGGTAGCATTGATGAGCTGGACTGAGTGCTGACACATACTATTCCATGAAAGGCTTGGTTATGACCATTGCATATTTCATTTCTCCATATTGACCCTTGCCCCCACATGCCAACACAGTTTGGCCTGAGGGGGAACCATATCATTGAATACGATAACATAGAGAGTCTGGCAACACCACTGTGCTCAAACTCATTCACGGTCCTATTACGGTCATGAGTCTTGATCGCTCTAGCAGCTCTAATCTATAGCTCTGATCAAAAGAGCCCTACAGGTGTAGGATCTTAATTTGAGAAAATTATCCTGCAGCAATAGGAGATGTGAATTATTATGTGGATTATAAATAATGGACATATCTGTAGGGGTTGATACATTTTTAAGGTAAAATCAAGTGGAAATTACAAACTTCAGAAGCCTTTAAACCTTAAATACACTGCAAGTATTAAATGTCCTGCATTGCAGGAAAGTTCTCTTGCAACAGGGTGATCAAATTAAGATCTGGTTAGTGCACTATATAGGGAATGTAGCTCTCTACATACGTAGGAATAGGGTGCCATTACGAACACAGGCAAGGTCTAAGGACAGAACACCAGACCACTCTCTAAGGACCTGTCTGTCCACTTCCTGTCTTTCCACTTCCTGTCTGTCACTGTCCCTGCATGCTGTTGCAGTGTGCATTCTAGCCAATGAGGTGGCAGACTCCCATGTGAACAACAGGCAGAAATATTTCTTCTTGAAGTTGGCGGAATCTCAAGCACATCCACTTACACTGAGTGAACATAGCATTTAAGAACACTTGCTCTTTCCATGACATTGACTGGCGAAGGTGAATCCTGATTAAAACTATGATCTCTTATTGATGTCACTTGTTAAATCAAATCAAATTGTATTTGTCCCATGCGCCGAATACAACAAGTGTAGACTTCACCGTGAAATGCTTACTTACAAGCCCTTAACCAACAGTGCAGTTCAAGAAGAAGAAAATATTTACCAAGCAGACTAAAATAAAAAGCAATAATAAAAGTAACACAATAAGAATAACAATAACGAGGCTATACAGGGGGCACCGGTACCGAGTCCGTGTGCAGGGGTACATTTTAGTTGAGGTAATCTATACATGTAGGAGGGGGCGAAGTGACTATCCATAGATAATAAACAAAGAGCGAGTGTACAATGTAAATTGTCCGGTGGCGATTTAATGAATTGTTCAGCAGTCTTATGGCTTGGGGGTAGAAGCTGTTGAGGAGCCTTTTGGTCCTAGACTTGGCGCTCCAGTACCGCTTGCGGTAACAGAGAAAACAGTCTATAACTTGGGTGACTGGAGTCTCTGACAATTTTAGGAGCTTTCCTCTGACACGCCTATTATATAGGTCCTGGATGGCAGGAAGCTTGGCCCCAGTAATGTATTGGGACGTTCGCACTACTCTCTAGCGCCTTACGGTCAGATGCCGAGCAGTTGCCATATCAGGTGGTGATGCAACCAGTCAAGATGCTCTCGATGTAGAACCTTTTGAGGATCTGGGGACCCATGCCAAATCTTTTCAGTCTCCTGAGGGGAAAAGGTTTTGTTGTGCCCTCTTCACAACTGTCTTGGTATGTTTGAACCATGATAGTTCATTGGTGATGTGAACACCAAGGAACTTGAAACTCTCGACCCGCTCCACTACCTCCCCGTTGACCCGTTGATGTTAATGGGGGCCTGTTCGGCCCTCCTTTTCCTGTAGTCCACGATCAGCTCCTTTGCCTTGCTCACATTGAGGGAGAGGTTGTTGTCCTGGCACCACACTGACAGTTCTCTGATCTCCTCCCTATAGGCCGTCTCATTGTTGTCGGTGATCAGGCCTACCACTGTTGTGTCGTCAGCAAACTTAATGATGGTGTTGGAGTCATGTTTGGCCACGCAGTCATGGGTGATCAGGGAATGCAGAGGAGGGACTAAGTACACACACATGAGGGGGCCCAGTGTTAAGGATCAGCGTGGCAGATGTGTTGTTACCTACCCTTACCACCTGGGGTGGCCTGTCAGGAAGTCCAGGATCCAGTTGCAGAGGGAGGTGTTTAGTCCCAGAGTCCTTAGCTTAGTGATGAGCTTTGTGGGCACTATGGTGAGGAATGCTGAGCTGTAGTCAATGAAAAGCATTCTCACATAGGTGTTCCTTTTTTCCAGGTGAGAGAGGGCAGTGTGGAGTGCGATTGAGATTGCATCATCTGTGGATCTGTTGCGGCTGTATGTGAATTGGAGTGGGTCTAGGGTGTCCGGGAGGATGCTGTTGATGTGAGCCATGACCAACCTTTCAAAGCACTTCCTGACCTACGTGAGTGCCACGGTCAGCGCATGCTTTGAGTACACATCCTGGTAATCCGTCTGGCCCAGCGGCTTTGTGAATGTTAACTTGTTTAAAGGTTTTGTTCACATAGGCTACCGAGAGTGTTATCACACAGTCATCCAGAACAGCTGGTGCTCTCGTGCATGCTTCAGTGTTGCTTGCCTCGAAGCGAGCATAAAAGGCATTTAGCTCGTCTGGTAGGCTCTCATGACTGGGAAGCTCGCGTCTGGGTTTCCCCTTGTAGTCCGTAATAGTTTTCAAGCCCTGCCACCTCCGACGAGCATCAGAGCCGGTGAAGTAGGATTCAATCTTAATCCTGTATTGACGCTTTGCTTGTTTGATGGTTCGTCTGAGGGCATAGCGGGATTTCTTATAATCATCTGGTAAGCATCTTATAAGCATTGGTAAAACTGATTTAAGTTTGCCAGCATTAAAGTCCCCGGCCACTGGAGCGCCGCTTCTGGGTGAGCATTTTCTTCTTCGCTTATGGCATTTTCTTCTTCGCTTATGGCCTTATAGAGTTGGTTGAGAGCGGTCTTAGTGCCAGCTTTGTTTTGTGGTAGTAAATAGACTGCTACGAATAATACAGATGAGAACTCTCTTGGTAGATAGTACGGTCTACATCTTATTATAAGGTACTCTACATCAGGCAGGCAATACCTCGAGACTTCATCGCGCACCAGCTGTTATTGACAAAAAGACACACACCCCTACCCCTCGTCTTACCAGAGGTAGCGTCTCTGCTCTGCCGGTGCATGGAAAATCCCACTAGCTCTATGTTGTCCGTATCTTCACCACGTCTCGGTGAAACATAAGATGTTACCGTTTTTAATGTCCCGTTGGTAGGATAATCTTAATCGTAGGTCATCGATTTCATTGTCCAGTGATGGCACTTTAGCGAGAAGAATGGAAGGCAGTGGGACTCCAGATTTTCAGATGAATTCCCGATCTGCGGCACCTTTTCCAGGCGTCTTTTCTTCACGTGAAAGGCGTGGATCTGGGCCTGTTCCAGTGAAAGCAGGATCCTTCTCGTCAGACTCGCCAGACTCGTTAAAGGAAAATGTTTCTTTCAGTACGCGGTGAGTAATCGCTTTTCTGATGTCCAGAAGCTATTTTCAGTCATAAGAGATATAAGCAGCAACATTATGTACACAATAAGTAAAAAATTTAAAAAGTTACACATAACGCAAAGCAAATAACAAAATAGCACAGTTGGTTGGGAGAATGTAAAAAGTTTTTCAGTGCCATCTTGACAAAATCCACCTCAATCAGTGTAAATGAAGGGGAAGAGACAAGTTAAAGAAGGATTTATAAACCTTGAGACAATTGATACATCTATTGTGTATGTGTGCCATTCAGAGAGTGAATGGGAAAGACAACAGATTGAAGTGCCCTTGAACTGGGTATGGTAGTAGGTGCCAGGCGCACTGGTTTGTGTCAAGAACTGCAACGCTTCTGGGTTTCCCGTGTGTATCAAGTTTGGTGCATCACTCAAAGGACATCCAGCCAACTTGACACAATTGTGGGGAGCTTTGGAGTCGACATGGACCAGCATCTATGTGGAACACTTTCGAGACCTTGTAGAGTCCATGCCCAGACGAAATGAAGCTGTTCTGAGGGGGAAAGGGGGTGCAACTCAATATTAGGAAGGTGTTCCTAATGTTTGGTCTACTCAGTGTATATCAGCACATTCGTAACAACCTAAGCATTAGAACACTTCTATTAAATAAAAATAGGCCTCACGTAGCAAATGAGCAATTCCATTTTATGTTGAACAGATTGAAAACACGCTCATTGACCTCCATACAAAAAATCCCCTCTTCCTTCAACCCCCAAACCTAAGACTGCTGAACAATAAAATCGCCACCGGACAATGTACCTCCCCCTCCCTTTTGTACACTGCCCACACACTGTTTATTATCACTTCACTCCCAACTACATGTAAAAATGACCTCAACTGACCTGTAACCCCACACACTGACTCGGTACTGGTGCCCCCTGTATATAACCTCATTATGGTTATATTATTGTGTTTTTTTATTATTACTTTTTATTTTAGTCTACTTGGTAAATATTTTCTTAACTCTTCTTGAACTGCACTGTTGGATAAGGGCTTGCACGTAAGCATTTCACGGTAAAGTATTCGGCGCATGTGACAAATAAAGTTTGATTTGATTTGAATGTAGAATAGAAGTAAAGAATTGTTGAGAAGAAAGGGGAGAAAGAGAATCCGCTTGCATGGTAGTCGACCGCTTCATGAGTAGGTGTCTGTCAATCACCATGTGCATCTGAATTTAGCCACGCCTTCAATAATTTAGGAAATGGAGGAGAAAGAGAGAGCAGGCCCAAGTAGAGCACCTGTCCCTCTATACTCTAAACACCAACCCCCCCCCCAATTATACAGTTTCTTCACCTGTCCTAGAACAGGACAGAACGCCAGCTCTAAACTAACTGTGGACAACAGAATGTGTCCTGTACTAACAGACTAAATGTACTTTACAACTGTCTACCCTCATCGCATCCCACCTCTCACACCCACCTGTCCCTATGCATCGGCTGAGAACTGAGGTAGATGGAAAGATTAAAGGAGAGAAAAATGAAGGTGGGATGACAGGAGCGGAAAAAGGAAAACTGAATTATGAATTATTCACTGAATGCTCTGGCATGATTTAATATCTTCTTCCTCTCCTTTCCTTTATCTCTCCCCCTCCCTCCCTCCTCCTCTCTCTCTCTCTCTCTCTCTCCCTCTCCCCCTCCCTCCCTCCCTGTCTCTCTCTCTCTCTCTCCCTCTCCCTCTCCCTCTCCCTCCCTCCCTCTCTCTCTCCTCTCTGTCTCTCTCTCTCTCTCTCTCTCTCTCTCTCTCTCTCTCTCTCTCTCTCTCCCTCCCTCCCTCTCTCTCTCTCCCTCTCCCTCTCCCTCTCTCTCCCTCTCTCTCTCTCTCTCTCCTCTCTCTCTCCCTCTCTCTCTCTCTCTCTCTCTCTCTCTCTCTCTCTCCTCCCTCCCTCTCTCTCTCCCTCTCCCTCTCCCTCTCCCTCCCTCTCTCTCTCTCTCTCTCTCTCTCTCTCTCTCTCTCTCTCTCCCTCCCTCCCTCCCTCCCTCTCTCTCTCTCTCTCTCTCTCCCTCTCCCTCCCTCTCTCTCTCTCTCTCTCTCTCACTTCTCCGCTGTTGTTTCTTTTTTGTGTCTATCATGTTCATTTGGAGAGAGGTAGACAGGCAATGGTGGGGAGAGAGAGAAAGAAAGAGAGAGGGTGCGAAAGAGAGGTGGAAAGTGAGCGACAGAGGTAGAAAGGGTGAGAGAAGGGTATAGAGAGAGAAAGAAGGGTGAAAGAAGACACCTGCTAATGTGTGCCGTCAGACAAAAGTAGAGATTAGCTTTATCCTAAATAAATCTAAAAAGTTTAACACCCCACTCCCAACCGCCCATCACCATCACAACACATCCCTTCCTCCCCTTCCAGTCCCCAGACTATGTAACACATCCTTTCCTCCCTCCTGCTAACCACATTAAACTGTCGAAGTGTTTACAAACAGTGTTTTTACACTGTGTCTGTAACAGTTTCTGTGTTTGTTCTCGTGTCAGATGGGGGGATCGGTGTCCTCAGACTTCAACAAACATTGAAGGCTACAGAAGCCTGTTCCACTCTTCCTTTGATTTGAAAGGAAATATTTCCCTAATGTCTAAGGACCTTCAATGGGAAAGACATTCACTAGCATTCAATTGATTTGACATACAGTGCAGTCAGAAAGGATTCAAACCGGTTGACTTTTTCCACATTTTGTTGGTTTTCAAAGTGGGATTAAAATTGATTTAATTGAAATTGTTTGTCAATGATTTCCACAAATCATTCTGTCATCTCAAAGTGGAAGACAAATTCAAAAAATGTGTAAAAAAAATATAGGATATAGGATGACTTTTTCCACTCAGGAACATTCACTGTCTTCGTGGGAAGCAACTCCAATGTAGATTTGGCCCTGTGTTTTAGGTTATTGACCTGCTGAAAGGTGAATTCATCTCCCAGTGCCTGGTGGAAAGCAGACTGAACCAGTTATTTGGAATTCATCTCCCTGGTGTTTGCTGAAAGGTGAATTCATCTTACTGGTGGAAAGCAGACTGTTACCTGCTGAAAGGTGAATTCATCTCCCAGTGACTGGTGGAAAGCAGACTGAACCAGGTTATTGTCCTGCTGAAAGGTGAATTCATCTCCCAGTGACTGGTGGAAAGCAGACTGAACCAGGTTATTGTCCAGGTTATTGTCCTGCTGAAAGGTGAATTCATCTCCCAGTGACTGGTGGAAAGCAGACTGAACCAGGTTATTGTCCTGCTGAAAGGTGAATTAATCTCCCAGTGACTGGTGGAAAGCAGACTGAACCAGGTTATTGACCTGCTGAAAGGTGAATTCATCTCCCAGTGACTGGTGGAAAGCAGACTGAACCAGGTTATTGTCCTGCTGAAAGGTGAATTCATCTCCCAGTGACTGGTGGAAAGCAGACTGAACCAGGTTTTCCTCTAGGATTTTGCCTGTGATTAGCTCCATTCCGTTTATTTTTTATCCTGAAAAACCTAATGATTACAAACATATTCAAAACAACATGCAGCCAACACCATGCCTGAGAATATGGAGAGCGGTACTCAGTAATGTGTTGTATTCGATTTACCCCAAACATAACACTTTGTATTCAGGACAAAAAAGTGAATTGCTTTGACACGATTCTTTGCAGTATTACTTTAGTGTCTTGTTGAAAACAGGATGCATGTTTTGGAATATTTGTATTGCGTACAGGCTTCCTTCTTTTCACTCTGGCAATTAGGTTAGTATTGTGGAGAAACTATAATGCTGTCCTCAGTTTTCTCCTATCACGTCCATTAATTGAGGGGAGGGGTTCCCCTACGGGAACTCCACCCCCCCGTTCAGCTGAAAAGGTGGCGCAGGGAATGCAAAAATATTCTTTAGAAATATTTAACCTCCACACATTAACAAGTCCAATACCTCAAATGAAAGATAAACACCTTGTTCATCTACCCAGCGTGTCAGATTTGTTTTGTGTTTATGTTTTACGGCGAAAACACAACATATATTTATGTTAGACCATCGCCAAAACAAAGAAAAAACGTAGCCATTTTTAAGGCTATTCCATGCAAGAAATAGCCAAGAAAATGAAGATCCCGTACAACGCTGTGTACAACTCCCTTCACAGAACAGTGCAAGCTGTCTCTAACCAGAATAGAAAGAGGAGTGGGAGGCCCCGGTGCACAACTGATCAGAGGACAAGTACATTAGAGTGTTTAGTTTGAGAAACAGACACCTCACAAGTCCTCAACTGGCAGCTTCATTAAATAGTACCCAATTTCTCACATGGAATAGCCTTAATTTCTCAGAACAAGAATAGACTGATGAGTTTCAGAAGAAAGTTATTTGTTTTTGGCCATTTTGAGCCTGTAATCAAACCCACAAATGCTGATGCTTCAGATACTCAACTTGTCTAAAGGCCAGTTGTATTGCTTCTTTAATCAGAACATC